>NW_022172317.1:0-1303 GCF_008802855.1 Photinus pyralis
TTTAATTGTTTGATTGATGGATTTTGACGATTTGCTGCTGCTATTGTTGTTTGTTGTTCATAATTTTGTAGAATAAAATAATCCGCACGCGCACCGATTTTGCAGTGATTGTGAATGCAGATGTCAAAATGACAGCACCGCCCCACACCCGCACCGCACACCAAGACAACGGCACCCCACTACTACCTATGTGAATGGGGCTTTTACATACTTTCGGGACGCGGCTGCAAGTCATCTGCACTGCACATGTCATTGTGAATTGTCATATGGGTATGCGTATTTCAAACTTTTATACAAACGCACCGCACCGCAACAGCACTGCACTACCACCTATCTGAATGGGGCTTTAGCTTAACGTAGGATAAACTAGGCTAGCGATGGAATTAGGGGGTGGAGTTGTAACCTAGATAGAACGCGTCTGTTTTCCGTTAAAGGATTCACACACTCCTACAAAAAAAAGATGGAAAAGGTTGCATGTCCAAACAGTTTGAAACAAAAGAAATCAATTCTGGCAAGTTATTCCTAATGGGCATTTCGATGTAACACGCTTAGGTACCCAATTGTTCTCGTAGCATTCTATATAGACATAGATGGTGCGAGAAATTCATTTAGACCACTGCGGGCCCTACTGAAAGTTAGGTAAACGCGTGTGCTTTCATTTACGTTCGTCAGAAAAGTGGGAAATGTAAAGTTAACGGTTTGTGTTGCCCCTTGGGCTTACCCCTGTAAATTTTAATATTATTTCATTCATGCGTAAAAGCACATGTATTTAAAGACATTGTAAATAAACGGCCGAATGGGATTTGTTAGGTAACAAGTATTATTTAAATTAATTTGTGTACAACACGAAGGACCCTATTCCCGACAAAGTTGATATAATATTACATTTTGTATTCTACATAAGTACTTAGATCGACGAAGGGGTTCGCCAAGTAACCGCCACAAAAAATGGCCGACCGTGGCGTGGACACACCATCAGTATGTTAAACTTTCAATTTGAAAGCTCTCGCTATAATGTTTTATTTTCTCGATTCAAATTTATTGCATCGGTGAGTATATCCATTTGTGTAAAGCCGCATTACAGAAGGATTGCACGTTTGCATGTGCAAAGCAGCCACGCGAATATAAATCAGCTGCCGTATTCTGTAAATTTCTATGGCCGCAGCCCTCTGCCACGTCAAGTAATTTTCAACTTAGATTAATGTGCAAACGAATATATGATTTAGTCCCTTCAAGTTAAAACTAACAAATTACGGTTCCTTCCGTATCGCGAGTTTTACTTTTGGGGCTAAATTAACGGCAA
>NW_022172318.1:0-1747 GCF_008802855.1 Photinus pyralis
GTGCTTCGATTTCATGTTCTGAGCTTATTATGTACGGCGGTTTTGAAGTAACATCAAATACGAGTAAGATGCTCTTAAAATCTAAAAATTAATCAAGAAACAAAGATTTAGATGTTGTGTAGTTGGAACTTACTGTAACCAGGGTAACAATACTTAATGGTGCAAATTTTCCCACTGTAAATCGCACCGATTTCTGCGCCTTTGCCATTATTAAGATTAATGATTTTTGAAATGGCAAATTAGTACCTACAAAGTCAACATTGTAGCACGAAAAAGCGAATGCTTCATTTTCGGTTAAGACTCGTTGTGTGAGATAGCAATCGCCGAAGAATAAAGTACTTCCTCCAATCAAGTATATGCAAAGTTTAAAAAATTCAACGTTAAACTGTGAGGTCTGTAAAAGAAAGCATACCTATATTATACTGGAGTGTATTTGATTCCATACTTACATTTGCAATGCGGAACAGAAGGATGCAGATTATAAAAGATAAGTTAAGGAAATTAACTAAAACGCACTTGTTAAATATTTCCTCAGTTTCGCTTGCAATTCTTATAATGTAGTTGTGATGCACAATAATTGTCTTTAACTGTTTTTGTTGATAAAGCCACGGAACATTGTTTTTGCTGACTAAATTTGAAGCGATTTTATTTATTGAACAGAATTCTCGCTTAGAATCCTCAAGCAATTCATCGATGCTGATTCTTAGGTATTTGAAATACGTTTGCAATTGCAACATTATGATCATTTTGATTGCTTCCGGGCTTAAATACTCTATGACCAAGAAAAAAAATATGGACACTTGGAAAAGCAAACACGAGGTATAATTGTGATTCACCCACACGGGCATGGCCCCGAAAGGCAGACCATTTCGTTTATCTGTTAGTAGCCACGCCAAAATGCCAAAAATATAACCAGAAATTCCTAGAGTGGCGGTAAGTCGGCCCTTAAAGTTTGTTATTAGTAATATGCCAAAATAACTAGAAACATACCACTACAGGCAACGGCCGCTGAAATTCAGACTGAAACTCGCCTGACCTCTTGATTTTATACTCCGTGGAGGTTTCTAGTAGAATCAGCAAATTTGCCAATTTTAATCTGTTTATCCTCATTATTGTGAGACAGGGCACCGCTAGAGAAAATGTACATCATATACAAACCTATGGCTGTATGGTAATACTTACTGCTCGTAATTGCCAACACGTAGATACAGTCCTCCAGTTCAGTCTCAACATTAAATTTTCGACTTAAGTACAGCACAGAGTATAGGTAAACTGCGAATAGGTAGACACCTGAAATAACTTTTTCACTTCTGCTCATATTTTGTTTTAGAACCAGCCCCGTTATTTTAGAAAATGTTCTAAGCATATCGAAAGAGACGGATAACGCGTCACTTGACATCTTCAGTGAGCAGTGTCAGAATAAACTTGGAAGTTACGTTGTGCATGTTCCCTTATATGCATCTGTTTAGAACGAGGAATTGATCGGAATAGTTTTTAATTCATAAGTTCTGCCAAGTAATTATACAGGGTGACAATTTGAAAACTTACCACCCCCAATATCTTAGTAAATAAACGAGATATTTAAAAAAATCAAAATCCGTTTCGGTAATTCGGAGGGGGAATCACAATGACATAGTTGGCGACGCACCCCCTCCAACCCCTTGCGCCCCAGCCACCCCAACTTTTAAATCTTAAATAGTGACCCCCCATGTGTGATACGTCGTTGGAAAGCTCTGAAAAAATGCTT
>NW_022172319.1:0-960 GCF_008802855.1 Photinus pyralis
GAGAAGTCTGATCGAAAAAAGTACGAATTGATTTGGATTCTACGCACCCAAATTAATAAGAAAAAGTGTTTTCCCGAGAAATTTTGGTGTAGTCGATTTTTAGTAAAAAAGGAAGGTTATACACTGCCTTTTTTTGAGCCCCGAAAAAAAAATTGTCTCAGATCGACCCGGAAAAAAAATTTTGTTATAGAATGTGGCCTGTAGAATCCATAATTTCAAACAGTTCCAAGATTGGGCTACTAGTTCAAAAGTTATAGCCCTTTGAATTTTTTTTCGAAATTGGTTTCTAGTCTATAACTTTTGATTGAGAAGTCTAATCGAAAAAGTACGAATCGTTTTGGATTCTACGCACCAAAATTAATGAGAAAAAGTGTTTTCCAGAGAAATTTTGGTGAAGTCGATTTTTGGTAAAAAAGGAAGGTTGTACACTGCCCGAAAAAAAAATTGTCTCAGGTGGACCGGGAAAAAACGTTTTCTTATAGAATGTGGCCTGTAGAATCCATAATTTCAAACAGTTCCAGGATTGGGCTACTGGATCAAAAGTTACAACCCTTTGAATTTTCTTTCGAAATCAGTTTCTAGTCTATAACTTTTGATTGAGAAATCTAATCGAAAAAGTACGAATCGTTTTGGATTCTACACACCAAAATTAATAAGAAAAAGTGTTTTCCCGAGAAATTTTGGTGAAGTCGATTTTTGGTAAAAAAGGAAGGTTGTACACTGCCTTTTTTGGAGGCCCGAAAAAAAAATTGTCTCAGGTGGACCGGGAAAAAACGTTTTCTTATAGAATGTGGCCTGTAGAATCCATAATTTCAAACAGTTCCAGGATTGGGCTACTGGATCAAAAGTTACAACCCTTTGAATTTTCTTTCGAAATCAGTTTCTAGTCTATAACTTTTGATTGAGAAGTCTAATCGAAAAAGTACGAATCGTTTTGGATTCTACAAACCAAAATTAATA
>NW_022172320.1:0-794 GCF_008802855.1 Photinus pyralis
ATTAAATTATTACTGGTATTTATGGATGTCATTACATCTTCTCAATGGTATTTCAGACACCGGTGCGAGGCCTATCAAGCGCGAGGCCTAAGTTCGATGCCTTACTCGCCTTACCCTTCCGGCGCCGCTGTCCTTATGTACGGGTATTATATTATTTTTAGTTGATTTTTACTGTCTCTTACGATGCTTTATAGTATAATTATCTGTTTTTTAGTAATTGTAAATACTGTGGACAGTGCCCGTATCTTGGGGGTCTATCCACTACCATCACGTAGCGATTTCAAGCTCTGTGACCGACTTTTTAGGGAACTCGCACTCAGAGGCCATGACGTGACGGTTATAATACCATTTGAGGACAATCGGCCAATGGCAAATTTTAGGCAAATAGTCCTGGCAAACGCAGCCTCTGCATCTACAGGTTAGTGATTTGTAGATTTCACATTAACTTCTGAAATTTGTAGAAAACCAGCGCATATTTTTTGAAGTTCCCACGCGCAATATCTTCGAGAAAACTATTTGGTTAGATTCTTTCGGCATTCAGTTTACTGAGATGACTTTGAATGATACAAATGTAAAGCAGTTTTTGCAAGAACAAAATAGCTTCGATCTAGTTATAGTTCAATACCTAAAGAGCGACGCCTTCCACGGTTTTTGCTATCATTATGGAGCGCCTTGCGTTATGTTCAATTCGGTAACATCGCCTAGCTTTTTTCGGGACAACGTGGGAAGTATAGCTTCGCCTGCCTATGTTCCCGAGCTGTTTTTAGCGCTTACTGGTGAAATGAATATTTGGC
>NW_022172321.1:0-4080 GCF_008802855.1 Photinus pyralis
TGGGCGCCGGTAAAAACGGAACGAAAGCTTGCACACTATTTTATGATCGAGGCTGAAACTCTTTATTCTTTTTCTCTAATTTTCTATATATACGTACCCAAGCACGACGCAGACGAAACGGCCCTGACGAAATTGTCACGATGGCGTGCCCTGTAATCGTATAATCTGCGCGGATTTCATTTCTGCATAGACGAAGACGATGATACACAACTTCGCAGCTAGCCCGGGGGCGGCCATAATAGCAACTACAGCGCATGCTTTTCTCAACAAGTTCGTTTTATCTCCAGACCTACTCGCATTCATCTCTCGTATGAAGCGGTACACATGTAAATTTTCCTATACCATTCGAAAATATGCAAAGCAAGCTACCGTTATACTAAAGCATTTTTAGGCGTTTCTTATGCTCCTGAAGGCTGTTCGAAATTTGTAGTAACCGTTGGTAAACTCGAGAAGGCTAAAAATACAGTATCATGCTTTTTTATTAGCGTATTTGGTCTTCAAATTTGATGATTTTTCCAAATTCAGCATAAAAAATAGGGTTACCATTTAAAAACACCTTTGCGAAAATATTTATGGTGATACTTCCAGACTTTACACTCGCACTGTATAATAATGACTTTATGACGCATATACAGGGTGACACTTTTAAAACTTTCAATGGGCGATATCGTTTTTTACATTAGACGTATCACAAAATGGCCAAAACCGTTTCGGTAGAATCGAGGGGGAAGCAAAATGGTCGTATAAAGAAGGAACCAACTTTAAGCTCGTACCCCCCGCCACCCCCATGCCTAAATTTTGAATTGTGACGTATCACTTGTGATACATCATTGGAAAGCTCTTAAAAAATGCTTTTCAGAAATACCATACACTGGTACATTTAAACTGCCCATTTACAATTTATTACACTAAAATTAGAACTCCGCAAATAAACAACTTTTTTGCGCGATCGGCCATTTCTGACTATTTACCATGTGTGTTTCCATGACAGTACGTGGAATTTACCAGTTGCTATGATTACGACGACGCCAAAATTACTTACCGATCTAAAAACAGAACAGCAAAAATACTTACCAGACGCCTTTTTAAAAATCAACAGTCTTACATTACATTTAATCTTTAATTATTGTTAGGTACATTAAACGTACAATTTGTGCTGTTGTTTCCTATAGAAAGACGCTCATAAAGTCATAAAGGAAGTGCAAAGCTAGTAAACTACATCAGACACATGCACATTTTTATGAAATTATTAATTTCAATTTTGACAAATAAACTGGTTACCTAGTGATGTACATCATACCACTTCGATCATTTCGATTTATTCTGCTCGTTAATTTCTTAGTGCATATTTATATTGGTTGCATAATTTTAATTTCGATCGCGCAAAAAATGTTATAAGCACGTCGAACGTTAAGGGTTACCGTTCTCAGACAATAATTGGAGTCGTCGCTCCGCTCCTCCTCCAAACAATTGTCTTCGAACGGTAAAAATCCCTTACCGTTCTCCATACTTAATATACTATTATTTAATAAAATGTTCAAAATGTTCACCGTTTTGTTCTAAACAATACCACAAACGGTTTTCAAATTCATTTCTAACATTTTTAAACACTTCCCTGGAAAGTGAACGGCACTCCCTGACTATCCGGTAGCGAAGATCATTTATGGAAGCTGGTTCAGTTTTGTACACAACCGATTTTAAATGACCCAAAAGAAAGAAATCCAATGGTGTCAGATCTGGAGATCGTGCTGGCCATTCTATAGGACCTCTTCGTCCTATCCACTGTCCCGGAAATTTCTCATCTAAAAATTCACGAACAGCCATAGAGTAATGAGGAGGAGCCCCATCTTGTTGAAAATGTATGAAATCTTCAATCAAATTCATGTTTCCGTCAATTGGATTTATTTGATTCTCTATTTCATGAGTGATGAGAGGCTCGACGGTAGGTATTTTGTAGCATGTTTAGGTAAGTATCTCCAGTTAAATTTCCTTCGATAAACAGAGGACCAATAATGCTATCACCTAAGATACCTGCCCAGACGTTAATTTTTTTGGGGCCGTTGAGTATGCCCCTCGCGAAAAAGATGAGGATTTTTATCGTCCCAATACCGGCAGTTATGTTCGTTCACATTTCCATTTAAAAAGAATGTACATTCATCACTAAAACAAATGTTTTTCACCAGTTCCGGATTATTTTGAATATTCTCGGTCATTATTTCACAAAATTGGATTCTTCGATCGGAGTCGTTTTCGGTTAGTTCCTGTACAATCTGCATCTTATAAGGGTAGAATTTGTGCACCTTAAGAGTTCGTCGTACAGTTTCTCGCGAAAGTCCGGTCATAGTCGCTGCTTTTCGAATAGATGATGTTGGGTTTGCACCAAAATAACCTAAAACTTCAATCTGAGTAGCTTCATCCATTATTCTTGGTCCGTCTCTTTTCTTATTTTCCACTGACCCAGTTTCTTCAAATTTAGTCACTAACATTGCAACATAAGTGTGACTCACACATCGTTCTGGGTGTCGGGCATTAAAAACAGCTGCTGTTCTAAATGCAGATCGCGCTTCAGAACCATAGATGAAAATAATTTCAACTCTTTCGGCTAACGTGTACTGTACACCATTATGAAATCCTTAGTTAAATTCAAAATTTGTAATTTTCTTGCCAAGAAATACTAAAAACGAGACTAAAATAATAATAACCGATCAACAAATAAAGCAATAGAAAATTATTATTTACTAAAAATTGCTGTCATTGTTTTTCCAAAGCATTACTAGATCTAAGAAATTTTTTTTTATTTCAAACACTGACAAATTCATCAAATACTCAAATTACTCATTTTTATTACATAAATTGTGAATGGGCAGTTTAAATGTACCAGTGTGGTATTTCTGAAAAGCATTTTTTAAGAGCTTTCCAATGATGTATCACAAGTGATACGTCACAATTCAAAATTTAAGCATGGGGGTGGCGGGGGGTACGAGGTTGAAGTTGGTTCCTTCTTTATATGACCATTTTGGTTCCCCCTCGATTCTACCGAAACGGTTTTGGCCATTTTGTGATACCTCTAATATAAAAAACGATATCGCCCATTGAAAGTTTTAAAAGTGTCACCCTGTATTATATACTGAGGGACTAAAGTGTGTGTTTTAATCCCGAGGGTGCAGATTGTTGCCCGAAACGTAGTTGAGGGCAACAAGCACCCGAGGGATTAGGACGCACTTTAGTCCTGTGGTATATACGCTATTTTTTGTACTCCGGTAATCAGCTACGGCAATTTCAATGTTAAAGTGCAAATTTGAAAGAAAAAATTTGATTGATTGTAGGATCAATATACCTGGTAATGTCAAATTGTGACCGTATTACGATAAATGTCAATTTGATTTAAAGATTCTAGTTTACTACGGCGTACCCAAAATCCACAATTGTAATCTCCAGTACGATAATTCACAATAAAAATGTCCTGAAAGTGCAAGCTGTTATTAAAAACAATTCACAGATTTCGTATACATACAACCACCGGAGACACTGGAAATGATAACCGCATAACGCCAAAATGTAACACAAATTATCCTTATTCGCACGGGATCACTTGCTCCCAATCGCTCGCAAGCTCACTCGTGTCGCAAACGTAGACTTTCTGAATATTAAGCCTCATAAAGTGCTCATAATCCCCTATTAAAGGAGAGGTGCGAGAATTTTAATAGTCTGTCTAAAATTGACGCCGAAGTTAATAAATAATAATTGGTGAAATAAGAAGTAGTATTTTTGTAATGGAAGTGCTTCTCTGTCCTCTGTCTAAACAATAAATTTATTCCCTTCGAGTCAATTATAGACAGAATTTTAGATTGGAATAACAGAACAATTGCGTTACCATATCGACAGTATCCGCAACTTTTCCTTAACTTACCGATTGCAGCCGAGTACGGTACAATCATCACTTGATGCGACACCGCTGTCTTTTTTGCTTGGACGAAACTGGTAACTTCATACCCATATACAAAACGTAAGCATTTCAATGCTAATAAAGTTGTGTTCATTCCCTCTTAACCTGATGTGCAAGACCAAGAATGGTTATAC
>NW_022172322.1:0-14061 GCF_008802855.1 Photinus pyralis
CTATACAAGGAGAAACTTACATTTTCTCGCCTGTGTGAGGACGCGAAAGAAGACAATTGCACGCATGGAGCGAGAAAATTCAATTTTGTCGGCTAGGCGAGAAAAAAAATACGCCTTATGTAAGCTAGATGGCGCGGTTGTAATAAAATGTCAAAGAAGTGATTTCTTTTTAATTAAATAAGAAACATAAAATCGTCAACACTGATTTAATAATTAAATTTACCCTATGTTCACTTTATTTTACTGAATTCAAGAATTTATTTAATTACCGCGAACCTATACCTATCATTGTTTCGTGAATTTGAATACTTTCCCAATATCACGTGACCAATTCAAACGTTTCAAACTTAAGTCATAATCTCCCATTTACTTTCAATAACGAGCATCTGTGTCAATACATTTAACATCAAGATATACTTTGCACTGTAAGTAGAACACTGCTTATCCGCAATAAGTAGCATTTTAACATACGAGACTACCCCGAAGTTAAAATGTGTCCAGTGTGACTGTAAGGAATGAATAAATGTATTTATAAAACACACATTTTTTTAAAATACAAGATCATCAAGGATTTAAAGTGTGCACATTGCGCTTTCGTCGCCAAGCATAAATCCAGCCTTAAAAGCATCTCACATTTGACAAGACATGGATACTGCGAAGGATTTAAAATGTAACCGGTGTGATTTTGGCCCTGAAAACACACATTCAATTTTAAAACACATTTGTTAATACACAAGACCAGTAATAATTTCAAATGCGCCTGGTATTAATTACAACCCCTTAAATCCCGTTATTTTCTAAGGAAATAATCAGGCGCCAGTGAAATGCCGGAAATGTCAACTCAGTTCGCACATGATCGGTATTCTCCACTTGCACCTCTGCTCTGTTGCACCGTGACTCCCTTCGGTGACTCCGCACTGTGCAATCGCAAGCGCGCTAGAATTTGAATTTGCGTTGAACTGTATTATAAGGGAAAGGGGTAAATGTACGAGTAAAAAATATACTCGTGGACCCACTTAGATTGCACCGTTTCGTAAAATTTTCGCGTAGTCAGCAGGAAACGTGGAAATAAACAAAACAAACGCGTGCACGTTGACGCGTTAAAGCAAATCTAAATTCAAGCGCTTGCGGTCGGACGTTGTTGAGGGATTAATTTTAAATGTAAGTGTATAGGATAAAAAATATTGTGTGCACCACGGCACGAAAGTTGTTTTCCGGGCCTCGGGAAGTGGCCAGCCTCGGCTGCGCCTCGCCTGGCCATATCTTCCTTCGCCCCGGAAAACAACCACTTTCCCGCCTTGGTACACAAAGTACTATTGTCGTGTCTCTTCCATTACTGTACATTAATTGTGCTACCGTCCTGGCGAGCGTGCTGAAAATTTACCATTTTGTTACGTGTAACATTGCCCAGAATTGCTAATTATACTGTTCTATGCCATTAAATATCTTTTGTGTATGTGCAATTCTTTACCAAGACAAAAGTGTTTATACCCACTAGTGCCTGAGGATTCACAACGCTTGTATTTTTTTTAGTTTGTATTTTTATTTACTCTTTTAATTCTGAATTTCAAAGCTTTGTTAAACGAAGAGAAGTTTCAACCCGTCATTACTAACGTGTAAAAAGTAACTAACTATCTTAATATGTTCGAGGAAATTTATTTTTGTTTAGACATTTTTCCTTAACACCTACGTTAAAATTAATTAATAATATAGGAAAATGCACTACCTTATACCTAGTCTTTGAGAATATAAAAGGAAAATAAGTGTCTTAGCTAATAATTCTTTGGTTCGGGTTAAAGATTATTGTCTCGAAAAACAGTATGGTCCCATAAAGTCTAATTTTTGTGAGAAATTTTACCTTATATTTTCAACAGATAACGAAATGGGATTTCATGCCTTCTAATAGGTACTACTCCCTTGATATTTAATGAATGATGCTTGTTCCAGCAGTAAAAGCCCAAAAACAGAATTATCAATTCTTCCAACAAATTCGGAAATCACAGCAGGATCAGCTATGAGTTAAACAAATGCACGAACTTATAGCGATTATGTTGGTTATAAAAGCGCGATCCCAGTTTCTGAATATTTAAACTCATCAATTTGCAAGGAAGATTCGTCAAAAGCTATGATCAATTCAGAATGAAGTGATTTGCAGATTTGAGAAATATACATAATACTAACAAGTGATGAAGATTGCGGTTAATTATTTGGAGTGCCGAACCAATTTAGAATTTTCAAAGATGCTTATGCCATAAGCTTTAATTCGTCTGAACGTTTTAAACTACTTCAAAGGAATTTCGCTATGCTCACTCTACGGTAATGCTTGCATAAAGTTATTTGCATGTCGGGAATTTATATGATATAATTACGAGTTTATTAAAACCACAACTATTACCTTATACGTCTTTGGAATGGGAAGCCATCATTCAAAGGCATCTATCACGACCCCAATTACATTAATTAAATGGACTTCTATTACTGGGAAGCTTTCATGCGTGCACGCGTGTAATCTTACATTTCTTCTCCAATAAGGGACGTGCTTTATTTTCACTTGTGATTAATTGAATCTAATGCGGAAATATAATTTCAGATCTGTCGACGTGCTCGCAAACCACCAAATTGTGTTCCGTCAGAATTTTATGCAAGAAATTTAACATCATCCATCACGCAATTGACAACGTCGGCTACAACATGAATTAAGTAATTAAATACACCCCTTTTGCTTAAAATTGGAAATAATTATGAACACCCTACCCAGAAAACACTTACATTTATAAAACGATTTTAAAGGGGTTTGATAGGATCAACTCGGTATTGGGGATATGGTATACGTGTAGACGAATTTTATGCCTACGTTTAAAATACGTTCTCTATTCATATACAAGGTTATAATAAAGTAAGGGATATATTTCAGATTATTATGTATTGTTAACAAACTAAGTTAACAACAGAATGTGAAATGAAATTTATTTCTTAAATAATAGGAATTATGTCTGCCGGTAGTTAACGTAAATGTTGTAAATGTACGATTACCAATCGTTCCTCCAAATTGTACACAGATACGTTTTTCCAATCGACCCGAAAGCGACATCGTTTATTTCCCATCTTTCGTACTTAATGGTGAAACCATCTCCATTCATAAGCTCCACATCGTTGTTCCTCTCTGTCGCTCGCTGTTTCCACCGCCATCGTCCGAACTCCAAACACCTGCATTCTTTATCTTGCACGTGGCGTTGTTAATAAACAAGAAAAATTAATTTGTCCGATAACGCCATTTTACAAAACATCTGGCCGGATAAAGCTTTTTCGTCATCCCATACTATTATTTCAATTTAACTCAACTCATTTGACAAGTGAAATGTCATTCGTAACGGACGGCGTCCGTTAAAAAATAACGGACGCATATGCGGCCGTTAAGGAACAATGCTTTATTGAAATATAAACAACTACTTATTATAATGGATATGAAAATTAAAGTGACAGTTATTGCTAAAAATATGTAGACCATCGTAGCAAACTTGAGGACCACTAGCACTTGTGGATATTACACTTTATGAAGAAGCTGTGGCTATGAATGTTGTAATTTCAGCGTTTCCATCGGAACTTTGAAATAGTTGTTTGGTGATTTTTAATCGCTTCGAAACTTTTGTCCATAATGAATTGGGCGAGTGCATTTCCGTATTTCCATTACGTGCCCTAATAACACGTCTTCATTTACTAAATTAATCCTCTTAATCTTAAGCCATTACTTGAAATCTTCGTATTATTTATGATATCGCTCCCTGTTTTTTTCTGGTAGCAAATCGACACTTGCAGGCATGGAATCTGCTAGTACGTCTGGAGGAATATTGGTATTTTCTTCAATTTTGTGCATATTTTTGGAAAAACGTCATACAGCTTCTCCGCACGCGTTTTTAACGAATTGTTTAGTTGCGTTAAGCCGTTGCGTCCATGATAACCGCTAACATGTGACCATAAGCATACCATGATCAAGATAATTATTATATTTAACTATTCCGAAAAGATGGATCTTTATGAAGTGAAAATATATAATTTCCAGATGATGGGATGACGAAAAATTTTGAACGACATACGGCCGATACGCAAATAACGGACTTGGTTGAATATAAACCTCGGCTGACGCCTCGGTTTACAAACTTCAACCACGTCTGTTATTTGCTACATATCGGCCTTATGACGTTAATAACTATTACCTCACTCACTAAGTACAACAAATACCATTAAATGCTTTCTAAATGTACAATAAAATAAAAACCAACATTAAAATGACAATTAAACAAATTTTCCAATTCTGTGTCTATTTGAAAAAAATTCCCCCAGGTCCTATCGTGTAAATTGAAACATTTTACATACAGGATGTCCCGACTGGTGTTTCCAGTGCTTCAACCGAAATTACGTTAACACCTAACAACACCTAAATGTTACATTATTGAGTGGCTCGTTCTGATTTTGGGCATTGTTTCAACCTAAAGAAACGACACCCCTCTGTAGTTTACCTAACAGTATGTGTAAATATTCTACACCTAAAGGTCAATTGGAATAAAGTATGAAATGATGATGTGAAAAAAAATATCATCACTATATCAGAGGAATTTTTTGGATTGATTATTAGAAAATGTGCATGGTGGTTTCGTTAAGGCCTTTAGTGTGACGCAGATTTGGTTATTTGGCGAATTTTAGATGTCCGTTTTTGGTCGAGGGCGCTCGTGTGATCTAAGAGCCGTGAGGGGAAATCCCCATTAGTAAAATACCCAAAAGATGGTTTATGATTTGCGAGAATTCGACAATTTTGTGCATGCGCAGTATTGACAAAGTGAAATCGCGGGAATCTGTAGACGTCAAGTAATTGTCAACAAAACGTGCAGACGTTGCTTCTCTTTCGTGGCGCATTTGCCTTTTTTTGAGAAATAATAATAGTGTTAAACGGGACATGATGTTTTTACGTTATACGTCATTTACCTTATGAGTTAGGTACAAATCACATTTCTCACTGTCCCTGACCAAGGAGTGATCTCCAAATCTCTCATGGAGTAAAACGATCAATTTCAACAAGTTAGAGGAAACACCCCGCTTACCCAAATCTACCGGAAAATCAACGAGAATTTAAACTTGTTAATCAAACAAATAGGAACGTGTACGATATAAAGATAGCATGACATAAGCCGGTGTAAAATTTCACGAGCTGCTGGCAATTAATTATAGTCATCACCACCAAACCCGTTTTTTCCGTAAAAGTAATTTCCACGAAAAAACCAAGCCAATTTTGAAATACGATAGCCAAACAACTCGTGATCGAATTATATTCTTCAAAAGTTTGCTGTGGCTAGCCCAGATACCACCCGCACACCTTCGCATGCGCGATTCTGCTCTTTTATTTCTTTTATGATTCGGATTTTTGGTACTTCAAAACGTGGATTTCCGTAAAAAATCTGAGGGGTCATTTTTTACCCCAATGCAATACCTCCCTTACTAACGTGCGGGTGGTAAAAATCATATTGTATTGTTAACGTGTTAACTTATCACGTAATATTCAACAAGATCGAAAGACACACACAGTTATTCTTACCATGCACCATGCAATAGTGAGTACGACGGTATGAATACAGTGCGGGGAGATTCATTAGAGGGCTGACTCGCAGAGATTCAGTTCAGAGCTGTCTACGTTTATTTTAGCGTGTAAAAGAGTTTACGCGGTCCATTTCGTCGAGGGTTAAATTAAGTCAAAATTGTAGATAGTGCGACGTGTTTACCTACAAGTATCAATTAAAGTGATAACAACAGCACTGTAAATAAGTCAACCGTCGTTTCTATAAATTACTGATGGCCGCAATCGTAAAACGGTGCTACGGAATTAAAGCAGAGAGCGTATATGCCGAATAAATTGCCCAAATTACTTGACCGAGTGTACCAATATTAACCACTGCCTTTCACCATAAATTGAAAACTTTCCATTTGTTAATGGCCTTATGCAGCTTCATTATTTCTTCTTACTCGCTCGTTTCGTTTATAAAAAGCCCTTGGATGCTCGTCACGAAACCTGAGCATTGGGTGGACTCTCCAGAATCCCCATAAATACTACGTGAATTCTGAATTAGAATCAGAAGATGCACCGATGACACACGATTGCAACTCGATTTGTTTGTTACTTTCGTTTTGTGCGAGCTATCGGTAAATTACACTAAACTGCGTATAGTATCGTATGTCGTAATGAACGTTATTTAATTATTTGAATGTGTTTATTTAGAATCACTCGTTACATTGTTTTCAGAGATCTCAATTTTGTTAGCTAGAAAAAAGACATCATTTCTAGGGTGAATGTAAAAATTTGTTTGATTTAAGTATTTAATAATAATATATCCTAATATGTTTGAGTATTTAAATTTCTAAATATTCTGCTAATAAGTTTGAGTGAGCATTATTCCAAATGTTAGAATATCTAATTATTAAACAGATGATCAACGAAAGAAAAATTAACTGAATTCTTTCTTTGTTTAACCAATTTTTATCTGAGCTAGCCTAGTATGTACCAAAGGTAGGTCCAAGCGTACTAAAAACGCAGAGAGAAAAAGACGAAGTTTTCAAGAGGAATAACATCGAACCATACCACGAATCTGAGAAAAGAGAGGGGCCATTCTAGGGGCTATTACAAAATTGCCGCCTAAAGTGAAGCTTTAGACTGTCTAACTGTGCAAAAATTGTTACATAACAGGCGTCAATTTTCCGCTTTTTATCTTTTAGAAATTTAAATAAAATTTTTCAAACCTGACAGGTATATTTTCGTTGTGTTTTTGTTCGTACGTGCGTCGTATTTGGCATTTATTGACAGTTGTCATCAGATCATAGGCCTTTATCAACAGTTCTACGTTCATGCTAGAAAGAGCCAACTACTACCCGAACAAGTAGAGAACAATTCATCTTCGCAGGTGTTACCTCAACCCCTTCTTTATTAACTCAAACTCCCGCAATATTCCCCTTTTCTTGATGATTAGTATACAATGCTAGTCTGTTTATTTGTTTTCATGTCTTGTTTGATGGCGCCTAGATTTTCATTCCACGTTGTTGTCGTTTACTTTTAAGAATCAATACGAAGTGGTTCGAATAAAGCAGTGTCAAAGGGAAGATTGTGTGAAAACCTGAAAGGGTACTACATGCGTTCGTGTTTAGATTTGTTTAATGATAAATAGTTTTTGTTGCGCGTAACGTGGCTCATCGGTTTTGAACTAATGGACGTGCCTAGATATAATTAATCAAGAGCCATACATATAGTCCACTGTCTTGTGCCAATTTTCGATATATTCCTCGTCTGCAACCATCCTATAACGCGCAAGCTGCAAAATGCTAGGCGCTACAAAATACCATGTGCTTTAATAATAAAAAAAAAAACACACGCCGCTGACCGGCCAGCTAGCTCTGTTGACCAAATAGTAACCAGCGGAGAGAGCAAGACAAATACACAGGGTAGTGGGTGACAGAATTAATACATTTGGTAATGGCAAATAAATCTTCACTACTTACTTTTGTGGCTTCTTGTAAATTTCCTGGGCGCCACCTAATTCCAATATAAGTTTCGCTTACACTACCGGAACTAGGAAGGGTAGCTTTAGCTTTAAAATAGGCAACTAATGACCCACAAATAAAAAGTTTTATTCGGTGCACTGCACCATGAAATAAATTCAAAATTGCACAACCTAGATTCCCCACTGGGAATTCATAATCTTATTTAAGGTAAGCAGCAACTAAAAATATGAATCCTCCCAAAGTTAACAAAAGAAGGGGTTTACATAAAATTTCCCATAAAATGTTGAATAAAATACACCAGAATCTCTGGAGTTAACACACAAATATCGTTACAGTGGCAAAATAATGAATTAAATTGAAAATAGATACCTTAATTTATAGCTTGAGTGGGCAATGAAATTATTCGGTTCTTACGAGCTCGTTCGTACCTTACATAACTTGTTATCACTCCATAACGAGAGTAATCTTTTGACTAGCTAAAATATTGTACCCCAAAAATGTCAAGCTTACCAATTAACAGTAATAATCTTGGCTCTATGCAGGCCAATTATCAATTGATCACCACCGAGGTGGGTCAAATGCAAACACACAAATTTACAAAAAGGTTTAACAATGCTACATCACCGTACGATCAATGTTTAGGTCTTCTTTTCCACAGGTCCTGGTATATGGTTGCACGTTGAATGACAAATGCTGCTCTAAGTGTTACACAAAGTATCGGAAGCAAGGTAGCGGCTTCAAGATATGTTCGACTCGGCCATTAAGTTATTTCAATGGTTTGATGCTAGATCGGACACACTGCACTCCAGTACTTAGTCGATTTACTTTCCTATGCCCCCTTACCCGCAACACAATGTGGTATATAGTTTCGTTTCACAGGTAAACAGTCGGATCGTAGTTCTTGACCCCAATACGTGAACTCTAAAATAATAAACTAATGGGTGGTACGTTTTTACACAAGAATAAATGCGAACCTCTACATGGAGAGAGTCAACGGAAAATAAAAGAGCTTCGTGAACGTACGAAAGTGAATGGAAGTTATCCTACGATCGTTGTCAGAATGGTCCCCTAAAATAGAAATAACGGTAGTGTGGATTCGAACACACAGAGAACTTACAATTATGCTTACGTTCCTTTAGAAGAACTCCTTTCGGATTAAATGGTTACCATGCCCAAAAAGAAATGGTTACCATGCCCAAAAAGAAATGGCAGGTACAATGATGGTTCACTTGTTTTTTTAAAGATGCTTTCGCCAAATTGTTGAAAACAAATGAACAGGAACTAAATTAGCATTAAATCAGGATGAACCGCACGACCGTTCTCTTCGGGTTAGCAAGTAAAACACGCTGAATTTTTCCATTTCCGGCCCCAATGAAACAACGAAGTTTTGCTCCGACCAATAACGCGGTCAATCGAAGCTTACAATACCATATATGGTTACGGTATCAAATTACATAGGTTATCTAAAGCGGAAATTGGCTTTTAGACCAATAATAGGAATATACAACATTAAAACGGGCAGGTACGGAAATAAACGAATGTGAAGGTTACAAAAGGTGACTACCACAGAATAGAAAAGTTATAAACAGGGTGATTGCAATGGAAATACGAACAAAATGTTGATATAATAATAAAACTGTTACACTCCCCCTCTCCTTCGAGAGGCGGGAAACTTCCAAGAAGTTTATCCGACGACCTACTAAAGTGAAACCCAACAAACAGCACAACCTAATCTAGTGAAAACCCAAAAACAAAAATAACCCGGAATCCCACTCATCGATCCTGCCGTACCAACACAAGTGACTCATTCACAACAACTATCGCTCTAGATTCGCTAGGCAACAGCCAAACTCTTCACGCCTTCCAAGAGTTCTTCAGCATTCGGCTGGTACGAGGAAAAAAAAAAGTGAAAAACCAAAAAAAAAACAAGCCAAAGAAAGTGTATCATGAAGCAATACAACTTCCACAAACAAAAACTGAAAGGAATAAAAATAAAATAAAGGTGTATACTAAGTGAAGGAAGCAAAGTGGATAAGGATAGGGTAGTAAAAGTGGTAGGTGGGTAGGCTGTTGCCCTGAGTCATACAAAATTCACACTCCCATGTAGCTCACTCAAGAAGATACAACAGGATCCATAAGTGGCATTCCTTCCCGCCCCCGGTAAAAACTCCCATCCCAAAAATACAAAAACAAACTAAACAAAACGACCCATCCCAGAAGAGTACGATAGAGGATAGACGTACAGGAAACCCTCCCAGACAAACACAGAAGAAAAAAAGATGCCTCCTCACTGCCACCATGTGCTAGCACGATGAAATGACAGGAGGTGCTATGAGATAGAAATGATCATTAACACATTCGCAGAGAAAGAAACTTAGTCACTCTGATTCCGGAGAGCCTGTGGTCACCGAAGCTTGCACAGGTCATCTCCTTCCTCGTGTTCACATGCATTCATAAGTTCATACTGAGCCGGGGGAGTCTTGTGATCCCGAAAGATGCACAAGGCCTCGCACCCTTCTCGTAGCTCAATCATTCAATGTTCATACTACGAAAAGATGAGGGTGAGATGAAATGATAACATAAAGAAGGGCTCTGGTGAACGAGCAGGAAGGTTGCACCTGGAAAGAAAGATCGGCACAACCCCCTAATGGACCAACCGACAGTCCCCATGGCTTCGAATTTCTGATCAAGGAGGATAGCTAAGGATTTCTGTTGCTCAGCAGTAAGATGTGGTTGGTCGATAATAGCCAAGCTCGGTACAGTTGTTGGAGTTGTAGCAACAAAATGCCAACAATCGTCAGAAACGTTGGGAATAATTCCCATCCTATCCCAGAAATCAATTCCAAGGATCAAGTCGGTAGTTAAAGAAGGCATAACAAGCAAATTTAATATCACGGTCCTATCTTTTAAAGTTAACGGAGCTATGATGTAACCGATGGACTGTGCATCAACACTATTAGCAACGGTACACGAAGTAAGTTGTTCCACAAATTTTAAATTAAGTTGTTGTAATTTAAAGCAAAGGTCTTGATTAATAAATGAGCGCGAAGCGCCGGAATCTAACAATCCTATTAAAGGAAGGTTTAATATGGTGAGTTTAACATAAGGTCTTAAATCGTTATTGACATGTTGAAGTAAAAAGTCTAATTTGGGTTTGGAAGAAGATTTCAAAAATTTGGTTGTCGGAACCTCCGAAACCTCGCGACAACCTAACGAGCGTTTCGTGGTCCGTTTCCCGAACAGAATGTACATGAACGAATAGTAACCCCAGTGGTTCCACATTTATAGCAGAACAATTGTTTGGGTTCCGGGCAATCCACACGGTTATGTCCTAATCGTTGACAATTGAAACATGGTGACTCACGCGTTTCCATTGAGTGAATAGGAAAACGTGAGGTGGTAGGTCGTTGATTGGGGCAGCTAAAACCTGGCTCCAATAATGGTAAACGAGTCTGAGTACGTAAAGCGTCGTGTCGAGCTAAATCTTGTCTAATAGCGTCAAAACGATGGCATTCAAGCAAAAGTCCGTCCAGAGTGTCCGGTACATTTGGTCCAAGTTTCGTAAGGTAAAAGGGCAAAAGGTTTCGACGAATAATTCGCGTTTGTTCGCGTTCGGTGGGTGGATTTAATAATCTAGCAAAAAGTCCCTCAATAATTGGGTCAGGTGTTCCCATGACGTCGCTCGGTAAGAGTTGACATTATACCAAGTACTTGCAATTCCATCGAATAAATCGTAGGCGGTTTCGAAGAGGGTTAAGGTATCAACCCCGCGCGCGCGAGCCATACGTTCCACCCTGTCCAAGAAAGAGTTCAAAGTCTCCCCTTTACTATCTCCCGAAAATTTAATTCCCCATTTGTGCACAGGAGTGCTATGAACAGATAATTTAGGGTGCACCTCTGCAGTAGTTCGAGTAGGTGTTGAAGTAGTAATAGGTGCAGCAGATGGTAATAAAATAGTATCGTTGAAGCGGAAGGCTTTGTTATCTAACGATGCCCGAAGTTGACGAAAAACAGTAACTAATTCCGAAATCTTAAGGGGTTGTTCAGGAGTCAGGGTCAGTAATGTTCGAGTCCGGTGTAAGCGTCTGTCGGCATGTGCAAACATAGTTACAATTGAGAGGTAAGAACCACCCCCATAAGCATCTTCAAAAGAGTCGATACGAGTTTGTAAATTATGGGCTAGCTCTGTTAAAGCTACCAAATCGTCATCAAAAGAGAAGGGATATATCGGAGCGACATAGCCAGGTGCTTTCTCCAACTCTAAGAGCTTCCTAAGGATGTTCCTACTTTCAGTGACAGTTGACCCTACTTGACCACCCCTGATTTCGACTTCATACTGCAGTTCAGTGTCTCGTAAGCGATTAATGTCCATCGCCATAATAGTAATTTAGAATATTCAAAAACAATGATAATAATGATTAGGTAATAACACCTAATACAAATACACCATATAATAAAAGTGAACTAAGTCACACAATGAAAACAGAAGTACAGTAGGTTCAGACTTCTTTGGATCGAGTTCAAATTCAAAAGTTGAGTAAAAATTGTACAAATTAAAAGTGATTAAAATCTTACTTGAAGCGATTGCCAATTGTTTATAATTCTCCACCTTTTTATGGTTACACAAAAACAAATGTTAAAATTAATTCAAAAACAAGGCCACTAAAGTTGAAGAGCCAATTTTTATAATGAAAATTTCAATGACAACCAGGCCACTTTAGTTGAGGCGCCAATTTTTATAACGCGCAAGCTGCAAAATGCTAGGCGCTACAAAATACCATGTGCTTTAATAATAAAAAAAAAAACACACGCCGCTGACCGGCCAGCTAGCTCTGTTGACCAAATAGTAAACAGCGGAGAGAGCAAGACAAATACACAGGGTAGTGGGTGACAACAGAATTAATACATTTGGTAATGGCTCATCATATATCATCGATTCCAAATAAATCTTCACTACTTACTTTTGTGGCTTCTTGTAAATTTCCTGGGCGCCACCTAATTCCAATTTAAGTTTCGCTTACACTACCGGAACTAGGAAAGGTAGCTGTAGCTTTAAAATAGGCAACTAATGACCCACAAATAAAAAGTTTTATTCGGTGCACTGCACCATGAAATAAATTCAAAATTGCACAACCTAGATTCCCCACTGGGAATTCATAATCTTATTTAAGGTAAGCAGCAACTAAAAATATGAATCCTCCCAAAGTTAACAAAAGAAGGGGTTTACATAAAATTTCCCATAAAATGTTGAATAAAATACACCAGAATCTCTGGAGTTAACACACAAATATCGTTACAGTGGCAAAATAATGAATTAAATTGAAAATAGATACCCTAATTTATAGCTTGAGTGGGCAATGAAATTATTCGGTTCTTACGAGCTCGTTCGTACCTTACATAAATTGTTATCACTCCATAACGAGAGTAATCTTTTGACTAGCTAAAATATTGTACCCCAAAAATGTCAAGCTTACCAATTAACAGTAATAATCTTGGCTCTATGCAGGCCAATTATCAATTGATCACCACCGAGGTGGGTCAAATGCAAACACACAAATTTACAAAAAGGTTTAACAATGCTACATCACCGTACGATCAATATTTAGGTCTTCTTTTCCACAGGTCCTGGTATATGGTTGCACGTTGAATGACAACTGCTGCTCTAAGTGTTACACAAAGTATCGGAAGCAAGGTAGCGGCTTCAAGATATGTACGACTCGGCCATTAAGTTATTTCAATGGTTTGATGCTAGATCGGACACACTGCACTCCAGTACTTAGTCGATTTACTTTCCTATGCCCCCTTACCCGCAACACAATGTGGTCTATAGTTTCGTTTCACAGGTAAACAGTCGGATCGTAGTTCTTGACCCCAATACGTGAACTCTAAAATAATAAACTAAGGGGTGGTACGTTTTTACACAAGAATAAATGCGAACCTCTACATGGAGAGAGTCAACGGAAAATAAAAGAGCTTCGTGAACGTACGAAAGTGAATGGAAGTTATCCTACGATCGTTGTCAGAATGGTCCCCTAAAATAGAAATAACGGTAGTGTGGATTCGAACACACAGAGAACTTACAATTATGCTTACGTTCCTTTAGAAGAACTCCTTTCGGATTAAATGGTTACCATGCCCAAAAAGAAATGGCAGGTACAATGATGGTTCACTTGTTTTTTTTAAAGATGCTTTCGCCAAATTGTTGAAAACAAATGAACAGGAACTAAATTAGCACTTAAATCAGGATGAACCGCACGACCGTTCTCTTCGGGTTAGCAAGTAAAACACCCTGAATTTTTCCATTTCCGGCCCCAATGAAACAACGATGTTTTGCTCCGACCAATAACGCGGTCAATCGAAGCTTACAATACCATATATGGTTACGGTATCAAATTACATAGGTTATCTAAAGCGGAAATTGGCTTTTAGACCAATAATAGAAATATAAAACATTAAAACGGGCAGGGTACGGAAATAAACGAATGTGAAGGTTACAAAAGGTGACTACCACAGAATAGAAAA
>NW_022172323.1:0-49413 GCF_008802855.1 Photinus pyralis
AAACCTTGTCTGAAAATGTACTATTAGCTTACCTTATGGAAAAATCGAAGACCTTAAAAAGTTCAAGCTTATGGAGTGTGTATTCGATGCTAAAGTGCATGCTTAATATAAACGAGTGTATAAAAAACTGTACCTGTCAGTTTGAGTTCTAATGAAAATCAAAATGTTACAGTTTCAAAGTATAACGCTTCTAACACTTTAGACTTTCTTTCAGGAGTAAGTATAAGTAACAATACGAACTGTACGATTAATATTAACATTTATCCAAAAGATTTGTAATTACCTACATGCTGATTGTCAAAATATATGTGACATTGTTTTACTTTAACGGCCGTCGCTATGACAGCGGCCGCGAAAGTGAATTTCGCGGCCGCCATGGCGAACGCGAAGTTGTTGTTTCGCGTCCAATTGCAAAAAAGGAAATTTTTGATCTATTACTATAATTACTATTAAATTATAAGTGGGAGGTAATAAAGTTGTTGAAAATTATTGTTTTGTCTGTTTGTATTCTTATCGAAAGAAACCTCTGAATTTGTGACCAGTCTTGTCAAACTTTTAGCTTCCGGTCATTTATGGGTTAGTTTGTTACCGTAAAATGACATGAATTAGGTAATACACAAACAAGATAGAATCCTAGGCCTCAATCTTGGTCCAGAACCCCAGACGACGACCTTGGTCCAGAATCCAAGACCACGACATTGGACCAAAGTCAAAGACCTTCTGACGTCAGAAAGTCCAAGATGGCGGAGGGTATCCCACCTCTACTATAATGGTAGTTGTTGTGCATTATAGATTTTTTATCCGCCATTGAATTTTCTGTGTTCTTCACATTTATTGAACAAGTTTCAACAAGTTTTCTGGTTATGGCAGCAGGGGCCGTTTATCATATTATAATGACTGATCCTTGTGGTGTGTCACTAGCAAAGATTGACTTACCTACCTGTACAATATACATAATATATTTACCCCGTTCGCCTGAAAACGGCTCCTCTTAAGTTTATAACAAGTTACGGTGTTAATTAAAAGTTTTTAATTAAGAAACTATAGATTAAACAAAATTTGTAGAACATTTGAAAGTGTCTTGCGGGATGCCACATGTTTTGCTGTTACCTAATTAATAAGGTAAATTATGAAACTTGGGTAAGTTTTGTCCAAAAGTCGCTTGGAAATGCATTTAGACGGCATATCTGTGTTTGAGATAAAAATACCAACGTTGGGTAAGAAATTAAGTTTGAAAGAGAAGGATACTGTTGAAGTATGAAAGCGTAGGTAAATACTTGGATAATTTACGAAAAGCCATTTTCACGTAGGTACCCAATTAGTTACTTCTGTGGAAAATTAATTCAAATGTAACCGTAATAACTAATTTAAAACAAGACTTGGATTACATTAGCTTTCCCTTTGCATTAATATAGTCCTGAAGGTAATCTAGTTACAGTTGTAGACAAGATTTTCGGGATGCGGGAAAATCCGTAAAGATAAAGTTAGGATGAAAACTTTTCAAATGTTATTATGGTAATTTTCTTATACGGTATTACACCAAAAAGAACAGACGATCTCCTGAAATCTGAGGAAATATAAGTTCGCGCAATTTGCTTTTTAGTTATTTTTCCGTCAGTTTCATCATTTACATAACAATTAACACGGATAGCTAACGGATGCGAAGGTATCGCCCTAAATCGCACGGAATGTCATTTATTACACATAAATGAGCACAAGCGGCTCTTATCTTATTTTGAATCAACTAATGAAAGCACATCGTTCGTGCTTTGAAGATTTTATTGAAATTTCTTTTAGAAATTTACAATGTTAATTTTTCTTATTTACCTGATGCCAATGGTAAATTTAGATCATCAATTATTCCTGTTTGTATAATTTTGCCAGCTTTTCCGGGCATAAATCCTTCAATTTACTGTTTCTGGTTTTGCCGTCCCGCTGCTATAACGTATATCTAATGTATCAATTTAATCGGATTTCAAAAATAAGTATTCGGTTCAAACGAAAGAGTTGCTATTGCCCGTTATCCTCTGAAAAATCAGATATAACTGAATACCGAACGATCCTCGAGATCTTCACACATACATCATTTTTACAATACACCTTGAGGGGTTGATTCTGTCCCACCAGATCAGCATGGCTTGTAAAACGAACTTTTGAATCGGCACTAGTTTTACTTTTATTCGAGGTGCCTACATACAAAATTTCATTTAAATATCGTAACAAATAAAAAAATTGGGATTGCGCAAATATAAAAGTTGTAATGCGCATGCGCAATATTTTTTTGCATTTGCATAGTTGCCTGAAGTTTAAGAAATATTTACTAACACAGAAAACCGGACATTCATATGTTCTTTGTAACAAGAGTTATAAGAGAAACCCTTTTTGGAGGTTTGGGCAGTTTTTTGGCGGTAACTTTTTGGCTCGTTAGTCTACGTAGCCAAAAAACAATAGCAACCTTTCATATATCTCGAAGAACATGTGTATCAATTTGCAAAGCGATCGGACGTTTCTACACAAAGTTATCGTGCACACCGACAGACAGACGGACGGACGGACGGACAGACAGACAGACAGCAATACAAAATTATAAAGGATCTCGAGGATCGTTAATAAAGGCGTGGCGGACCGTACACGAGTGTCGTTGGATTCGTCTCGTCAAGGACCATTGAATAGCATCGATATATCGCACCTCTATGACACCTTGGTAGTCGTAGACATGCGTACGAGGTTAGCTTACGTTATGTCACACTGAATGAATGCGTAACGGCGGTTACCATCAGGGAGGAGGAGAGGTCATAATGGGTAGTACGGTAAAAGAAATCCACCTCCACCTGATCGACCGAGCCAAAACGGATTTTGACCTAGGTTTTGACACTATGAGAACCTTTCGACCTTTGATTACGCTCACAGGAATTCACAGATCGACTAGAAATTTGGCAAGTATCATTATCACAGCGTATGATGTTACACAATACACATCTTCTAACACATAGCGTTTGAGTTGGATAGCAAGTATGGGTAACAGTTATGAACCGCGGACGGGGAACTAACAATGATGCTGTACGTTATACAGGGTGTTGCACCTGGTGTTGCATGACCGTATGTAAAAAAAATTGGGTGGTAGAAGAGGTCAGACAAGCACTTTTTCCAAATAAACCGAGGGTCCAACGTGTTTCGTTTGGGAGCCACCACCAATTGGCTATTCAATTAAATTAACAAAAAAATTTTTCAACTAACAATTAACAATTAATTTAATTCAATTATAATAATTACATTTCACGAAAATGCGTCACAGAGAATTTATGTGAGAGATCCAAGAGGAGTCTACACCTTTTCCACTTTTATTCGAGAAACTATCAAGTTAATTTGAGAAAGCATCAATTGTATTTGAGAATAGTCAAATGTATTTGAGAAAACAACAAATGTAGTTCAGAATAGTGATTTGTATTTGAGAAGGCATCAAATGAATTTGAGAGTAGTAAATTGTATTCAAGAAATGGTAAAATTAAGTATTTGAGAATCAATTGAAAATGAGAAAAACAAAATCACATGTATAACATAGCCTGATGCTGCTGCTGCTGCTGTTGCGGGACTACATACAGTAGCGGAATTATAAAAATTTGATTCTTAATTATAATTCATTAGGAATAATATTACATTCTGAAACACAATAAAATTAAATGATACTTTCTCAAATACAATTGACTATTCTCAAATACATTTGATGTTTTCTCAAATCCAACTGACTATTCGCATCTACTTTGACGTGTTCTCAAATGCAAGTAACAATTCTCAAATACAATTTACAACTTCTCGAATAAAAGTGGAAAAGGTGTAGAAAAGCGAGCTATAACGGGTGATTAAGTTCGATTTAAAAAAAACAACACACTGTAATATCGATCATTTGTTTCATATGCGTATAAATTCAATCGATATGAGAATTACGTCTGTGATAAATGCTCAACTCCTTCCCCTTACCTATCTCTATCTAGTCCGATTAGGTTACATTTTCAACCGCGTTTGTCAAACTATTTGCTTTATCGTATGCCGTGGCATATTAATGAACAAAAATTATTGAAAGAATGCATTGTCATTGGGAATAAGCACGCATAGAAAGTTTCAGATTGATTGGATTAGTAGAAGAATTCGGAAATGGGGAGGACTAACACATCTGAATTGTCCTGCTCGCCTGGACTGGAAGCATGCAACCGTAGACGCAATCGAACTCCCTATGTAATTTCCTCAATATTATTTGGCCCAAATTTGCAACTCTATTGTAGGTCATGGCATTTCAATGTGCTTCGCCCTAGCAAATTGTACGGATTAGTTTGAATAACGAGAATTAACTTTAATTAAGTTCAATTAACTTGAATTAACTTGAATTAAATCTGAATTAACTCTGAATTAACTTGAATTAACTTAGTTTAACTTGAATTAACTCTAGTTAACTTGAATTAACTTCAATTAACTTGCATTAACTTAAATTTATGTGAATTATTTTGAATTAACGTGAATTAACGTCAGTTGATTTGAATTAACGTGAATTAATTTGAATTAACGAGAATTAATCTGAATCAACGTGAATTAATTTGAATTAACGAGAATTAATTTTAATTAACGTGAAATAATTTTAAATAACATGAATTAATTTTAATTAACGAGACTTAATTTGAATTTACGCGAATTAACTTGAATTAACATGAATTTATGTGAATTATTTTGAATTAACGTGAATTAATTGGAATTTGAATTTTTGGTGCACACCTGCAATTTGATAATTGTATTCGAAAGCGCCACAATCACACACATACATAACACCGCTAATGGGTTGAATTGCTATCATCACCTTTTATAGGGGTGGGGGGTACGGAAATTAATGGCACTATAACTTTATATTGGAGGTATTTTCATTAAAATAAGTAATTTTATAATTCTTCAACGAATTGTTAGAGACGGTTGCTTTTTAAGCTAAAAACTTTCCTGGATAGGTAATGACGTTAGCCAGATTAATAAAAAATGATTAATTAATAAATACACAATAAGAATCTTTACCTTCAACAAGATTTGAAAATTCGTAGTCGAATTTACTTTCAGATACTTGTTAGCAGTCCCTTCCGTATTTGAATGTAAACCAGTTGTCAGGCATACACAGAATTCGGGTATGCGACAAACAATAAAGAGAAAAAAATCACTTATCGTTGTTCCAAAGGAATGGATGACTTAATTTGTAAAGGAAGCGATCGGACAGTCAGTCAATGAAACTCATAGTGTAAAGTTAGTAAAAAAAACTGCGTAAGGCGAGGCGTAAGGTCTAATTGACTCGAAATAAATGCTTCTCCCAATGTTCATTACTTTGTTTACCTAAAATGTAATCTGCGAAATTACGTTTCCGATCAACGTTAATTGTTATTAATTAAAATTAAGCCGCGCGAAATTATGCGTTTGACGAACGTCAATTATTTTTAATTGGAATTAAGGTGGGTTGGTAGAGCGGCCTTGGCTGAAACCCCGCCCACTCGCAAATAAAGGCAAAATAAATAAATACAAAGCCAATCAAATCTGACCCAAAAGATGAAGAGTCTGTAATGTCGTCGCGTCGCGGGCTGTTCAGGCCGTGGGGAAGTAGTGTAGAATACGCCTAGTAGACTTCTATTTAAATAAGTATCAGAAAACTATATCTACGGTCGGTTACCCAAAAAAAGTAAATATTTGGAACAAAAAACCTGACATGGTTTCAGATTTGAAGTTAAATAAATTTTTTTTGACAGATGGTTTTTGAGTGCGACCTCCATCTTGAATGTTTAAATAGCAACACAGGTCATGTGATACGTCATTAGAAAGCTTATTTTTTTCTACCTTAATCATGTATGATGTTAAATTAAAAAATAATGACGGTCTGCGGTTTTCTTGTTGCTGAATTTAAACGCGATAGGTACGCGAGTTTTTTATTTGTTGGTTATGATAATGGATACCGATATAACACAGACACTTTACTAACTTCCCAAACGACGAAGCATTTCAATGACTTCAATTCGTTGTTCCGTTAGAACTGAGAATGTCTAAACGTGCTTCCTATTCTAACAACTTCTTTTATAACCAACTAGCAGCCCCGGCGAACTTCGTACCGCCCTTGGAAAATCCTGTTTTTTCCCCGTTCCCGAGAAGTACGCCTCCAAAGAAACCTGCGTTCTAAGTGTCAATTCTTTTTTCGACTGTAAAACATAAAATCCTGTTTTTTCCTGTTCCAGTTGGAATTTTGGAAAGCGTTTCACTACATCCGAAACCTTCGCGGGCATACGTAATTAATACGTTTGACGTGCAGTCGACGGCTTTCATTCTTCTAGAGCCGTAGAAGATCTCGCTCTGGTGCCATCTATTAGTTATATTGTGATTTAAAATGACGGCAAAGAGAAAAATTGTTTTTCATCTTTCCGTACAATTTTTTGAAAATTATCTTTTATACAAACCTTGTCTTCAAAATATCAACACACCTGTTCATTTTTTATAAAAATAATTTTTAACATAAAGTCTAAAATACATAAAGAACACACCTACAAATTCTATCAACTTAAAAATATGTCATCAATTTAAATGTAGGCAATATTTCGCATATCTGGACCTAAGAGAAGGCACTTTTTAGTAGAACACAGTCGATGTGGTCAATATAAATACGTTCACTCAAGCAATGTACCTATATATTTTCAATACGTGAAGGTGTTAACATAACTTCTACAAAAAATTAGTACAAAAGAGGGCCTATTTTTTGTGTTTTGTATTATACCACATTAGCGTTTTTCTTCACCCCTAATGTTACGATACTACTATCATCAAACCATATAATAAATTAAAAAGAAGTTTAATACGTAAATGAATAATCATATTTCGAAGCTCTCACGAATTGACAAAAGCCTTTAATAAAACATGACGAAATGGCAGATATCTCTCCACCGCATGAATAATAACTAGCATTTAACCGCCTTTTGATTAAATATTAACGCGCGTTTGGCAAAGATAAAGTGTTTTCGAGAGCGCAAAACACCATTACAATTTATTGCGTATAAATTTATAATCGGCTGTTGTGTGCGCATTTGAAGTTATCATATAATAATCTCTCCCAGAAGACCAATTTTCAGTCGTAGGTTTGTCACTTTTAAAACAATTTGTTATCCGGGTATCGTAATTAGTAGTGCTTTTTTACTTCAACGTCGAAAGGAACTAGTGAAATTTAATAGCCTTTCTAAGCCTGTAATTGAAATACTTACAGAAGTTGTAAATTGGAAGCTCCAGCTGAAAACAGAAACAAAAAAAGCAGCCGTACAACTTGTAATTTAAAATGTCAAAGCGAGAATTAATTTACGATGGAGCAACTACTGCTGTCTACTTAAAATGAAATAGATCTCTATTTACTTATTTCGCAATAGAATTTGGATGGTTCAATATTAATGCCCGTTCTTTTTATTTCCCAAATCTCTTACAATAAATGAGCAATTAAAGTTATAAAAAATTGCCCTTTTTGAGTGTCCACTCTGTATTTTCGGAAAACAAGATACCTATATTGTTTCTATGTAGGTACTACAGAAAGCTTATTCTTTTTTTTTCTCATCATCATTTGGTATTTCCAAAGGTATTTCGGCATTTGTAGTATGTATGAGGATTTAATCAGATAATTAATAAGGTATGTAAGTAAAATAGGTAGGCCTAACTCTCTACTCGTACCGCAATAATTATTAAATTTTCTACTTCCAATTTTTGTGTACCAACAAAAACAAACAGCAGGTAATATACAGAGCGTATAGCAGCTAAGGCTTGGATCATCACTTTCTCATCTGTAATTAGGCTCTGCTGTTAGATGGGAAATAAAATATATTATTATTATTATTATAATTCCTGTACCATAAAAGATACCGAAAAAAGTCTTAGAGAAAAATTGTATTCAATTACCGTTGCCATGTTTCTAAAATACTTTTGAAAACAAGGAGCGTGTCGTATTCCAGAGGCGTATCAAACATGTGTTTTTTTTTCAAATTGAATACTCCATATTTTATTGCAGATTTGGCTGCTATAACCTTTTTCCCCAAAATTTGACATTCTTGACAGAAACTAAATCGCGCCGACGAATACGTTTTGAATTGAAGCACAGACCACTTTTTTAGGCAATTTATCGAAAAAAGAATATCTTTAATTGACCTTCGCCAAATGTCACATTTTTTTTTAAATTTCAAATGGCACCCCCACACACAATAACTTCTTATTCTTCCATTAATTTTTTGACTCACCTTGTACTTTCAAAATTTTTGTTTCACTTTGTATTTAAGACTGTTGGTAACACTGTTCCCCAAAATTAAATTTTATTGATATTCGTTTGTCACCTACCTTCAGCTGAGGTCTGTCAATTGCCCAATGGGGTTAAAATTTTAAATTAAAATTTAATTAAATAATGATAATCTTTGTACATACATCAATGAGTTGTAAGTACGTTTTTCTTCAGAGTCAGTATCTAATTCAATTCTGGTTTCAGATTATAAACAATGTTTTTAATATTTGTATAGGCGAATTCCGCTTGGCCCTTCGCTGACCGTGTGTTATAGTTGACGCCAAATTAAGTTGGGTATGACTCATTCTTAAAATTGTACGGATTAAGATTCAAGCAACGTCAGTCGTTTCTAAATCGACGTTTAGTTAATATGCGCACGGGTAGATGTCTCTGTAACTTGCTAACTTCTAAAGTCACTAAATATAGAAAGTACCGCAATCCATTGGGCTCGTGTGTTAGAGAGAGAACGCATGATTTTTGCCCAAAAATGGCGGAAGTTACCAGATTCTAGTAACTTTCATGTTAGGGATTGTTCCACCTGTTTGGAGATATCTGTATATATTTTTATAAAACATGACAGTACTATGAAGTTAGGTTATAAAAAATGACAGCTATTCAGATTTTATTTGTCAATTTTTTTAAGTTGGCAGCAAATTTGCCCAAAAATGGCGGATGATTGCGGTACTTTCTATATCTAGTGACTTTACTAACTTCCATAGATATATAAATACCTAGATACAGCCATCCTTAACAAACGTACCTCGGTTTTTAAAAAACATATCAAAGAAATTTGTACATCTCTCCATTTCTTTCTAACCAAGAAGAAACATGTTCTATCTCTTTTTATTGCATTAACTTCTATGTCGTACGCGAATCGGACGCTTAAAACAAACTTAGCGCGTCCCATAAGTCATGTGACAGTTGACACATTTCACGATCGCGCGAAATCAAATCTAACTAAATGGGCGGTTTTTTCACTAAATATTATGTAATTATTGCGTTATCAATGGAATACGAATAACATTAGTGCTTGCCATAATGATAGACGCGTCCATAATTGTTATTCCTGAAATAGTTTTATTACATAGAGCTACGCCATTCAAATTTGGGACTATGTTTACCTTGTTTGGCACGATGTGCTGCAGTGAATTCATTGCTGGCTTGCAGAATACCAAAAAAACCGTAAGTAAGTAAAGTTTATGTTCAACATTTTAATTTTAATTGCATGGTTTTAGGCGTATTGGTAACGGAGATTAAGTTGCGAGAGGAAGTGAATTCGTTTCCAATTATCATTTTGGCCTATATGATGTTGATGCAGTGCGGTTGTATCATGATCACAAAGAAGGATCCGTGCAATATTCTTAGGAAAACGAGATTTATAGACTGTGTGTGCGTGCAATATCAAATTTTGGTCGCTACGCGTCTTGCCTACCTTTCGGCATATGTTGTACAATCGGTGGGGTTTCTTTTTAGCGCATTTCCACAAAAAAAAATGCGCTATTGTGGCCACTTTGTCCGTCCGTCCGTCCGTCCGTCCGTCCGTCCGTCCGCTAACTTTGCGACGCTACTAGTTTTTTATCTTAAGAGCTATTGTTCTACTTTTTTCGCTATTTGGTTCGTTATGGTGTCGAGTCTTGTACCAAGGAAGGAATTTTTTCTGTACCGCTTACAAAAAAAGTTATTGTAACAAAAACAAAAAACCGTTTTTTACATGTTCCATAATTTTACACTTTTGCCGTTTATTAACGATCCTAGAGATCGTTCATAATTTTGCATTGCTATCTGTCGCCTGCCGGTTGGTCTCTCCGTCTGTTCCTTTGTCTGTCTGTCCATCTATCTGTCCGTGTGAACGATAACTTTGTTTAGAAATGTTCGATCTCTTTTACATCTTCGTTAGTTATGAACTGAATTGCATGAAATTCAATATGGGCATAGATTTAGCCATATAATACGCAATGCCAAAAGTTGAATCGAATCGATTCAAAATTCACAGTGCCCTTTTCGCATCTCGACCATTTATAAACCGATTTGCAAACTTTTTTACTTATAAAAGTATTTGAATGAAATTTGATACATAGGCACTTGGGATAAAGGAAAATCAAACGCCAATTTCAAAATTTGGTTTTGCGCATCCGCAGTGCCAACTTTTTTATTTATGGAAGAATTTAAACGAAATTTGATACATAGGCACTTGGGATAAAGGAAAATCAAACGCCAATTTCAAAAATTGGTTTTGCGCATGCGCAGTGCCAACTTTTTTATTTATGGAAGAATTTAAACGAAATTTATCCATAGGCACTTGGGATAAAGGAAAATCAAACGCCAATTTCAAAATTTGGTTTTGCGCATGCGCAGTGCCAACTTTTTTTATTTATGGAAGAATTTAAATGAAATGTGATACATAGGCACTTGGAATAAAGGAAAATCTAGCGCCAGTTTCAAAATTTTATTTTGCGCATGTGCCGTGCCAACTTTTTTATCTATGGAACTATTTAAGTGAAATTTGATACTTAGGCGCTTGGAACAAAGGAAAATCTTAGTTTATTAGTTAGTTATAGTAAATTAGTTTTAATATTTAGGTTTGCGCATGCGCAGTTCCAACTTTCTTATTTAGAAAAGCATTGAAATGAAATTCTTCTCATAAATTGAAATTGAAGTAGCACGTCAACAATGGATTGCCCATGTGCAACGCTATCTTTCATATTTGTGGCCGGATTTTTACGATTTTAACAAAAGTTGCATCTTACAAATGGGAAATGAATGCAAGTGGAAATGCGCTTTATGTAAATCGTTTACGATTACTTTTTAACTTGTTGAAATTATAGTGTTAATTGTAGTAAGTAAGCTACACGTGTACATTTATTTAAAATAAATACAACATCTTAACAATGATATCCAATTGGTGATAATACTCATTTAGTCAACGTTCATTACGTTTGTAAAAGTTCACAATCCGAATCATCATCAGATGAAATTGACAAATCCGAATCATCACTGTCATTATTAACACTTATTATAAACTTCAGAAACATCAACCAATATAACTTCTCTTTTAAATTAATCACTTTCCACATGTTCACACACTTTCTTCCAGTTGTCAGCTGTAATTTTTTCAAATTCTTCATTTGCCAGCTAAATAACATCTTCCATTTTAAATGTAACATTTCTTGCTGCTATGCAATTTAAATAAATAAAAAGGCGGTTTATTTATGTTGTAAAGTCTCAAATCTGATAATTTTCTGTGTGATTTGTGCTAACAATTTGATTGACAGTTATAATAAATAATGCGAATCTTGCCTTCCATGCTCAGGGTACCTCTATAAAGGATAGCGCTATACGTAATTAATGTGCCGAAAGTATGGTAATAGATGGTACGTCCTTTTGAACTATGTTGGGGTATGGCTGTATCTATGTATTTATATATCTATGCTAACTTCAAGTTCAACTTTTAATCTGTCAAACTTCGAGGTTGCGTAAATTGATATGCGGATTCAAAACTAAAAGAACTTAAAGAGGGAACTGTTAAAGGGAACTGTTGCTATTTAGTGAATTATTAAAATGGAAGAAATGGTTGTTATAATTATCTCCACTTATTTGAACCTATACCTACTTAATGTAGGTAAACACACCGATCCTCTACATTCATTTATAACATGCATTTCAGGCAGAAAACTGGCAAATCAAATGCGTTATTCTAAAATGTTGAACATTAGCTACGAGCAAGGTTTCACAATATCGTATAGGTACAGTCCTCTTCTTTCGGCAAAGGTGATTTGGTAACGAGACATCTGTTTCTGCACCTATCGTGCTTCAGCTTATGAGATTATGTCAAGAAGAAATCAAAAACAATTTCGTTATACTTACAACAGATGTTCAGTTCTAGTTTAGATGCTACAAGATAATTATAAAGTTACGTCAATGGTTTTCACAATTTCATATGCAAGTTGTTACAATTTACCGATTAAACTCTTCACAAGTGCAAAGTAGTTTTTTTAAAAAACTGTTTCTTGATGTATTGAAGTAAAAACGTAAAAATAAATGTTAACCAGGTAAACACGAAATGACAGAAGAAAAGCTGAGGAATGCGCGACATACGTTTTAGATCGCCCGTATGAATTGTACAGCAGACTCAAGTTACGAATTTCTATCCTTCTCTAGCAACCGTCAATCTGTGTGAGAGGCACCGTTCCATACGCTAATTATTGCAATACATAGCGATGAGTCATACCCAACTTAATTTGGCGTCAACTATAGTTTAACATCAACTATGTTATTGTCCGTTTAAATCTATCCTCTTCACCATGATCCGTAAGTATAGGATCTTACAAATACAATGTGTTACCCGAGGCTTTTCTAGGTTAACTCAAAAACCTAATTTAAATAATTTAATTTATTACTTATATTATTTCAATGTAACGTCAAAACTTCAATAATGTAACGTCAAGATTTCAACAATGCAATTTTCTCACGTACCGTACTTATAAGTAAGTGGTTTCAATAGCTCTCGAGTCAACGGTTTAACTTTAAATATTTTAGTTTGTTATCTGAAGATGATTAACAATCGAAACCTGTCGTAACATTTCACAATTATATCTGTTCGTCAATAATTAAATATACCCTTGCGTCGGTCTGGACAACAAAAGGTAACCGGGGCGATGGAACTCTAGTGGATGGCTGAGGGCAGCTGCCTGCTTGCAGTTTTTTCTTTACCATGTCATTTAGCGGCGCCTGGATCTCGGCACAGCGGGGCACGTAGTCGCGGAGCCAGGTGCTCAGGAGTCAGGCCCAATAAACTGCGCGTTGCAAGTCTAGATGCGGTGCGGAGCGTTTCTACGTGTTCCAGCAGTGCTCCGTTCAATAATGTGGTGGGCCATCAGCATTGTTTCGATCTTCTGGGCAATGATCGCTTTCTTGGTCAGTAAATAGCGGTAGGGCGGCATGTGGAAGGGGGTGGTATTGTGCAGTTGAATTCGATACGTGGTAGAGGCGGTGGTGGACGGGATGGTCCACTTCAAGAAGGTGGCTCGAAATTTGTGGAGCAGTTCTTCGAACCGGGGCATCAGTGGGTGGAGCGGGCGCAGTAGGTGGTTGGTCGATGTTTTCTGTCGTGGCCCTTTACTTTACTGATGCTTATATTTGCTGCGGGAGGCTCACTATGGTGTTGGATTGGACATACCGTGTTGACCAATTGCACAGCTAGGAAACCAATTTCACATCCACATCGGAAAAACAATCAAATGTTACCGGGCGGGGTAACGTAAGTGGCAAACGGAGGTTGAACGTATATTACACAATATTTACAAATAATACAGAGGATATATGTACATATATAAGATCGCTTCTGGCACGTGGGATGGCGCCGGACTTGACTACGGTCAAGCCGGGAAGTGATGGCGTGCGGAGACGGTACTTGAGCCCAAGCGACCAGCCTCAGTCGCTTGTGTAGGGTAAGGTAGGCTTGCCCAGGCACAAGTGAAGTTCCCCTGTCGGTGCGCTGCTTATAAACGATTTCCGGTAGAGGCGTCTGGCGACGCGGCCAATAGGGCGCTAGTGGATGGTGGGGTGGAAGTTTCAACCCCTCTCCTAGTCGTCGTAACAGTATCCCCCCCCTGTAAAGGGGTTGCGACGGCGGGGTGCAGGCGCTGTAGCAAACGGCGGTGACGGGGTTGTCGTTGGTTCCGTGGTGGCGTCGGTGAAATGATTCTTGGCGGAAGTTCCGGTACTGGTGCCGGGGTGGGTTGGTTGGGTGCAGGGCGTAGATCGTGTACGTGCACCTTTACCAGTTCGTTTCCTCGCCTTATCCAGTACGCGTTTGTGCCCGCCAGCGCTTCGATGGTGTAGGGACCTGTGTACTTTATGTGAAAGTTCCCGGAGTGTTGGTCCCTGGATCTTTCCATCACTCCGTCGCCTACTTGGTACTGGGTGCGGGCTGGCCCGTAGTTCGCGTACCGGCTGCGGGATCGTGCCTGGTTCCTGTGCACCGTCTGTACGACCTCCTCTCGGGCTTCTCCTGTCGGTGGAGGTGGTCGATCCCTGGCTTTCCACTCTCCTGGCCTGGGTAGGTCGTAGCCTAGCAGCGCGTGGCTCGGCGTGAGTCCAGTAGCGGCGTTTCTCCTCGTACGTAACGTGAACATGACAATGGGTAGTACGGCCGCCCAGGCGCTGGGGCTTTGTCCCACCAGATGAGTGCGGAGGCCCTTTTTGATTTCTTGGTTCCGGCGTTCGACGGGGTTCGCCTGCGGGTGCCATATGGGCGTCGTCCAGTGCATTGCTCCCCACTTCCGAAGTGCCGCGTCCCATGTCACTGATGTGAATTGCGGTCCGTTGTCTGAGATGATCGCTCTCGGGAAACCATAGCGTGCGAATACCTCGTGTTCCAGGATTCTGACCACTGTTGGAGCGACTGCTTCCTTTACTGGAAATGCCTCCACCCACATGCTGAAGAGGTCCGTGATCACGACTATCTGGCGGTAGCCTGTAGGTGTGGCGTCGTAGGGGCCCATCAAGTCTACGGAAACCGCTTCCCAGGGTCGTGTGGGTTTGCGTGGGCGTACGGTGGCGTCCTGGACCGGGCCTCTTTTGACTGCCGCGCAAATCCAACATGCTCGTACATAATTCCGCACCGTGTCTCCCAGTTTCGCCCAGTGGTAATGTGTCATTATGGCCCGTTCCGTTTCTTCGGCTCCTGGGTGTCCAGCTGTGGCTGCGTTGTGGTACGCTTCTAGTACCGCTGGTTGAAGGCTGCAGGGGACTACGAGTAGGTTCCCTTGGGGTGCTTTGCGGTAGAGGTAACCGTTGTCCACCGTGTAATCCCGGTTGAACCTTGCTTGTGCTGGTGTCGCTGGTCCTTCCTGCTGTATCCTGTGCCAGGTGCGTACCAGAACGATGGCGTTTTCGTTTGTCTTTTGGCACTCCTTCACATGGTCCGCCAAATTGGCCACTTCCACTGCCGCGATTACCGGGGTGCTGTTGGTTTGTTTGGACTCGTGTGTGGTCGTGGGTGGCAGCATGCGGTTTACGTCTTCTGCCGTGGCTTCTTCGGCTTCTTCTGCTGATGGGTGGCGGGACAGGTGGTCTGGAAGCTCGTTTTCTTTCCCCGGACAGTGGACCACATCAAATGTAAATTCTTGGAGCCGTAATGCCCAACGAGTTAGCTTGCTCTTTTCGTCTTTTGTGCGATCCAGCCACAGGAGAGCGCGGCTGTCTGTCTTCAACGTAAAACGTCTATCTTCCAGATATGGCCGGTATCGTTTAATGGCCCACACTACTGCCAAGCCCTCCTGTTCGTTGATATGGTAGCGTCTCTGCGCGTGGTTAAGTTTGGCACTGGCGTAGCTGATAATTTTTTTCTCTCCGGGGTGGGGTTCTTGAAAGAGTACGGCCGCAATCCCGTTTTCGCTGGCGTCGGTTTGCAGCACGAATGGAGTGGCGAAGTCCGGACGGCTGAGTTGGAGTGGTTTGCTAAGTGCTGCTTTTAACTGGCTAAAGGCGACGTCGGCTGCCGCTGTCCATCGGAAAGGGGTGTTCTTTGTTAGTAAGTTATCCAACGGTGCTTGTAATTCGGCACACCGGGGCACGTACTCTCGTAGCCAGTTGGTCAATCCTAGAAAACTTCTTAGCTTCTTCCTCGAGGTGGGCCGGTCTGCGGTCCGGATTGCTTCGATGTGTTCCTGGCACGGGCGGTTCCCGTTCGCCGTGATGTTGTGGCCCAGGTATTGGATCGTTTGCCCCCCGAAGCGACACTTTTCGAGGGACAAGCGGAGTTTGTGGCGTTGCAGTCGTTCCAGCACGAGGTGTAGATGTTTGAGGTGCTCGTCCCAGGAGTCTGAGTAGATTATTATGTCATCCAGGTATACCATGACGAATTTCCGTAAATACCCGGCGAGAACGTCCTGGGTCATTAGCTTCTGGAACGTAGCAGGTGCATTCTTGAGCCCGAACGGCATTACTTTGAATTGATAACTCGCTCCATCAGGGGTTGAAAACGCGGTGAGATGTCGGGATTCCGTCTCTAGCGGCACCTGCCAGTAGCCTGATTTGAGATCCAGGCTGGAAAAAACTTTGGCCGTCCCCAGGTCTCGGAGGGTCTCCTGTATGACTGGCAGGTTGGTGCTCTCGTCTTTTGTGATGGCGTTTAGACGACGGTAGTCGATGCAGAATCTCGGGCGGCCGTCTTTTTTCTGAATTATGACGATGGGCGAGCAATATTCGGACGTGCTGGGCTCCCTGCGCTGCTAACATAGCTTCCACTTCATCCGCGATGACCTTCTTTTTGTTTGGCGAATGTCGATATGGCGGAAGTCGGAAGGGCGTTGTTTTGGTGACTCGGATGCGATGTGTGGTGGATGCTGTTGTTGTGGGCGTTGCAGGATCGGCCAGTGTGCTACCGAAAGTTTCCAGCAGTGTGGCCAGGCGTCGATCGAGTGGTGGTTGGAACCCGTGCTTGACTCCGGCGAAGTTTATGGAGTCGCTCGTTGTTGGGCCGCGGTTCGGAGCTTGGTCCCAGTGTGTTGTCTGCCTTGTATGGGTTCCCCAGTGGATGCACGCTCTCTCGTAATCCAGCACCGCTCGATGTTCTTGGAGCCACTTCTGTCCCAAGATCATGGGCACGACAAGGTTTGGTGTCACCAGGAAGTCGTCCGATTCTTGCTTGTCGTTGAGCGTGTACTCGACTCTGGATGTGCCGATGACTTCCAGCTGATGGCGGGGGTTCGCTAGGCCGGCTGTTTGGTGGTTGCTATGGTGGATTTTCCACGCGAGCTCCTTCTGGATGAAGTTATGGGATGATCCGGAGTCGAGGAGAGCTCTTACGCTTTTTCCGCGTACCTTGACTGCCAGCGTTGGTAGGTTGGGTCGGGTCGCAGTCTGGATTAGGTGGACGGCCGGGCATTGTTCCCGACCGCTGCCCCGTTTCCCTGGTCTCGGCGGCGGGTCAGTACTGGGCAGTCTCGGTGGAAGTGATATTCCGGGCAGTGGTGGCACTTTGGTGTGTTGGGAGGTCTGTCGGCGGGGGTTGGTGGCGATGGTCTGGGTTGGTTGTTTCGAGGTAGCGCTTTGTTGCAGTTTTCGATTTCCTCGGCGTGACGCACCAAGTCGAGGAGTGAAGTGGGTGTTGTGGTTAAAAAGGCTACTCTAATGCGTGGGTGCAGCAGGTCTCTCAGTAGCTCGAGGTGCTCGCCGATCGGGATCTTCAGCCGTTTTGCTAGCTGTGCCTTCCTCTGGAGGAATTGCTGCGGCGACTCTGCTCCTTGTTCTCGGCCGAAGAATTCTGATTGCATCTTCCCGCGAATCTTGCTGCTGTCGTATTTTTCGCGGGTGTAGTTCTTTAGGTCGTTGTATGTCGGTGAAAATGCCTCGTAACTGTTCCACCATTTCGCAGCCTCCCCTTTTAGTTGTGCTGCTGCTGTTTTTAACTTTTCCGTCGGGTCGGTGGTTTGGATTGTCTGCTCGAGCGTGCTGAAGAAGACTGTTGGGTCCTCCAGGTGGTCGCCGCTGAAGGTCGGTAGGTCCGGTGATGCGGTTTTCTGCGCGTTCTGGAGGGCGTCGGTCAGCGCCTTTAGCATGTCGAGGGTGTGTTGAGAGTGTTGGGCGCCACTGGACGGGGTTGCCGGGTCCAGACCGGGGTTGATTGCCGGGGTCATCTCCGTTGTTTGAGTGTCGATACCTTCGTCGGCGCCGGAGTTGGACGTCGGGGTGTTCCTGCTCCTCGTATTCATGGTGTTGCGCGTCGGCTGTCGCGGGAGCGTGGGCGTAGATCCTCAGAGCGCGATGCTGCTGGTTGACTCACACGTATGGGCGCCAATTGTTACCGGGCGGGGTAACGTAAGTGGCAAACGGAGGTTGAAAACGTATATTACACAATATTTACAAATAATACAGAGGATATATGTACATATATAAGATCGCTTCTGGCACGTGGGATGGCGCCGGACTTGACTACGGTCAAGCCGGGAAGTGATGGCGTGCGGAGACGGTACTTGAGCCCAAGCGACCAGCCTCAGTCGCTTGTGTAGGGTAAGGTAGGCTTGCCCAGGCACAAGTGAAGTTCCCCTGTCGGTGCGCTGCTTATAAACGATTTCCGGTAGAGGCGTCTGGCGACGCGGCCAATAGGGCGCTAGTGGATGGTGGGGTGGAAGTTGCAACCCCTCTCCTAGTCGTCGTAACACAAAGAGAATTCTATAATCGGTCCGTGCAGAGTGCAGCTGGGGGCGAATAATTTCCATTTTAATTGAAGGCCGTGATCCAAACGAAAACGAGAACTCCTGGTTCATATGTAATAAACCCTTAAAGCGGGTCTAAAAAAGCGGAACCGCACCTCGGTGTGACCCTACGGGGTCATTGGATTTGACCCATTTTCAATAGACTTGTTACATGTGGCATATAAGTCTACTGTGCGAAGTTTCAACCGAATAGGTTCAAGCGTTTGGCAGGGACAGAGAAGCGTGACTCCACGGAGTTATTGGATTTGACCCATTTTCAATTGGCTTGTTACATGTGGTATATATGTTAACCGTGCAAAGTTTGAACCAAATCCGGCCAAGCGTTTGACAGTTATCGTGTTCACAGACAGACGGACACCATCGACTACCCTATAAAGTTTGCATCGCTTTGCTCTGTCGCTTAATAAATTTATGAACAATTGTTCTATCGCGTAGTATCGCCATTTGTAGTTGTTTGTTTCGTCGTATTTTTGAACTAGCGTCGTAGTGCATTTAATAAAAAACTATTTTGCATTTTGCGGTCATGGGCCATTTAAGGTTGTATCTGTACCTGTAACCACTTACTTGCGATTTGAATATAGTTGATGTTTTTTTGCGGACGCATTTGCTTGTAATATTTTAAACTCGCGCCTATAATTTCTTAATACGTTAACGTTTGGCAATTCAATTTATTAACCCCCTTTGGGTCACGCCTCTCTGTCTCTGCCAAACTCTTCAACCTATTCGGTTCAAACTTTGCACAGTTGACCTATATGCCACATGTAACAAGCTTATTGAACATGGGTCAAATCCAATGACCCCGTAGGGCGTAGGGTCACACCGAGGTGCTCTGGCGCTTTTTTAGATCTGCTTTCTGGGTTTATTCCACTATTCAGAGCTTTACAAGTTACATATATACTGGTATTTTTAAGATGATCAACGCAATGTGGGAAAATTTTAAAATGTACGAGTATCTAATGCTAAAGAAAGAAAAGGAAAATCAAATATAGTACCTACATTATCAAATCAAGAGGAACTAATGATTACCTACAAATTAATTCGTTCTAGAGCTGCAAGTAATTTCCATAAGGTGATTGTTGTGGTACCACGCATTGCACACAAATAGCCTAATCATATTTATATTTTAAGTTTCTGATGAGAGAGAAACTTTATTTAGTAAATAAATGCCTGCTTGTTATGTTAACAAGTTGCCTATTTTAAGACACAGAGTATAAATCACCGAATTTTGAATAATATAATATAAAATAAAATATAACGTTTGTTATACTTATTTTAAGTAAATTCCAAATTTACACTTCGGATAATTTTAGTTTGAATAATTTAAAATGATTCATATGAATGTCCACTTAGTCCACACAAAAAATGTGTTTAAGAAGTCTGATCTGATGATCTGAAGTAGGTATGTGTTATAAATATATCCTACAATGAAGGGAGAAGATGCGATACTAAGAAACTAATTAATTACGTAATTTAGTGGAAGCTAGTATTTGTGATGAATCATATATATGAACTTTTTCGATGACGAATATAAATTGTGGGCAATTTTAAGTACAAAAATATGCTACATTGGACATAATCTTGTATGAATGAACATTGAATGCAAATTTTTCAGAGATATTGTCTGCTATACTTAATCATATAATTTTTAGTGTTATTACTTCTTGGCAGAGTACAAAATAACTTTCTTTACTAGCACATGAGAGACGAAACTGATAGGTCGAGGTAGAAAATGTACTCGAATGTAACAAAAATAGAGCGATTCGGCAATAAATTGAAAACAGAATTATATCTCTTAAGCCTTAACGAAGGGAAGTATTAGTCCACGAGGCAGCGACATTTTTTATATACTCATTTCTAGCTGATATTCTACCATTTTATTGTTTTGATAGTACAAGTAAACAAAACGGTAGTCTACCGCGTCGGCGGTGTTGCCTAAATTTGCAACAATGTTCTGAACATGTTAATAAATAATATGTAGTACATGCCTTATATCAACAAGAATGAAAATTTGTACAGTAATTAAATATATCTAAAAATGAAGTATGGTAATAGTTTAATGAGCTGGAAGCGTTACTATCACAAGTCTACCACCCACGCAAGGTGCATAAAAAAGTATTCAATTGAACAGGTCCGTTCACTTAGCCCCCCATTAGTCCAAAAATGAACCAATTTTTTTATGTATTGTGTCTCAATTGTGCTCAATTGTGCATTTATGCTCACCGTTTGTGCCTTTGTGGTTTTGGAAATAATCGAAAAAATCAAATGAGGGCTAAGTGAACGCTTAGCCCCCCCAAAAATTAAACTTTTTGATAGTTCAATGACGGTATTGCGTAGTACTTCGATTGTGCTTAATTGTGCTTTTATAATCACTCTTTGTGCCTTTTTGGTTTCGGAGATAATAGGAAAAATCCATTGGGGGCTAAGTGAACGCTTAGCCCCCCCCCCCCCCAAATTAAACTTTTTTATACTTCCACGGCGGTTTTGCGTAGTACTTTGATTGTGCTTAATTGTGCTTTTATACTCATCGTTTGTGCCTTTTTGGTTTCGGAGATAATGCACAAATGGAATGGGGGCTAAGTGAAGCCTTAGCCCCACCTAAAATTAAACTTTTTTATATTTCAACGGTGATATTGCTTAGTATTTCAATTGTGCTTCATTGTGCTTTTATACTCACCGCTTGTGCCGTCTACAATATGTAAAGCACAGTAGAGTAATTTGATATTACAGCTAAAAGTATTGTCGAGAAAACGGCCCATTAATTCGTGATGTGTTTCGGCATGGGCATATGCAAAATAGTATGTGCAGTTTAAATAACAATATTCTTATTTTAGCTGAAATAACAATATAATTTAAATATTCAAACAATAGTAAATGTTTAGGTACAAGTTAAAGTTCCCATAATGGAGGCGGCGTTCCCCCGATGAATAGCAATACTTATTCGCTGTTTCAGGTATTGCGGAGGTCACCAAGTGTTTATTCTGCGTCCGATAACAACAAACAGGGTGTTGTGTTTAAATGGCTGGCCTGTGGGGCGGAGTGGCGTGGAAGCGCGTACAATGACTTGCACGAGAAAAAAGAAATATGGCTCCGTTAACTTAGCACCACCATTTCAAATTTTTGACTAAAGACAGATTGCGCTAGAATCTCTATGGCTAGCGCCAGCTAGCGCCAGCTAGCGCCACTTTGAGTTCAGCTAGCGCCATTATAGATTTTGCAGAAAAGCCCTTGACTTTCGGGGGGTGCTATGTTAACGCCAGCACCACCATTGCGTCCGATCATTTCCAAAAGCAAGCGCTGTGTTCGTCAGACCTAGCGCCAGCTAGCGCCACAAATTTTAGAGCTAGCGCCACCCCCCAATAGTGAGGGGAGCAATTTTTCCTAGCACCACCATTTTGTCTTTTCATGTAAAATTTTGACGTTTTGTGTTCTGCTGACCTAGCGCCAGCTAGCGCCACTTGAGTTCAGCTAGCGCCATTATAGATTTTGCAAAAAAGCCCTTGACTTTCGGGGGGTGCTATGTTAACGCTAGCACCACCATTGCGTCCGATCACTTCCAAAAGCAAGCGCTGTGTTCGTCAGACCTAGCGCCAGCTAGCGCCACAAATTTTAGAGCTAGCGCCACCCCCCAATAGTGCAGGGGGCAATTTTTCCTAGCACCACCATTTTGTTTTTTCGAGTAAAATTTTGACGTTTTGTGTTTTGCTGACCTAGCGCCAGCTAGCGCCACAAATTTTAGAGCTGTCATCACCCTCCAATAGTGTGGGGGGAGGGGGCACCACCATTTTGTCTTTTCGGGTAAAAATTTGATGTTTTCTGTTCTGTAGACCTAGCGCTCAAGTTAACCTAGCGCAATTATAAATTTTGCAAAAAGCCTTTAACTTTTGGGGGTGGTTTATTAGCCTCTAACACCACCATTGTGTTCGATGACTACCAAAAGCAAGCGCTGCGCTGTGTTCTTTAAACGTAGCGCAGAGCTGGCGCCCAATCCCCAACATTGTGGGGGTTCTTTTTTTTATAATACCACCGGTTTGTTTTTTCGTGTACAATTTTGCTATTTTGTGTTTTGCTGACATCTCCCAGATAGAGTCAAAATCTTAAGAGTAGGCGCCACACCCAAGTAGTCTGGGACAGTTTTTCCTAGCTTTATGACTTGGCACCACTGAAATATTTTGGATTAATTTTCTAGTAAAACGAGTGGTGTGGTAGCTGAATCTGCGGCAAGTATTAAAATAAGGAAATACAGTTCAATTATTATAGAACAGAACCATATTTTTATACCTTTCGCAGTAGAGACATTGGGACCTTGGTGTAGAGAAGCTCGAAAATGTTGTGGAATACCTGGGAAAACGCATTACCAATATTACTGGGGAACCCCGAGCTACGACAAATTACGACAAATTGAAGTATTGCCATACAACGTGCAGGTAACGCGGCCAGTCAGTGTAATGGGGACCACGATCCCCATGGAAGAAAATTATTTATTAACGAGCTCCTAGCGAGTTTATAATTTGGCGGTGTCTGTCCGTCTGTCCGTCCGTTAGCACGTTATCTCGATAACGAATGGAGCGATTACGATAAAATTTTGTAGGTGGATTCTTTACGAGATTCTTTATCAAATTTGTAGATCGGAGTTCGTGAACTGGCAATGTAACCCAAAAAATAAGAAAGGCCCTTTTGACATCTCCGTGAGTTATGAACGGAATTGCATGAAATTCAATATGCGTATAGCTTTAGCCATGTAAAATGCAATTCCAAAAATTGAGCCTAATCGATCAACATTCACAATGCTCTTTTCGCATTTCGACCATTTATAAACCGAATTCAAACTTTTTTATTTATGAAGGATTTAAATGAAATTTGATACATAGCCACTTTGAATAAAAGCAAATATAACACTAGTTTCAAAATTTGGTTTTGCGCATGCGCAGTGCCAACTTTCTTATTTATGGAGGCATTCAAATGAAATTTGAAACATAACCACTTGGAATAAAAGTAAATGTTGGAAAATTAGTAGTTGTGATAAGTTTTTCTTAAATATTTAAAAAACTATACTATTTAGCGCGAAATAAAATAAATAATCTACAGTAAATTGCGAACAAAAATGGCCTCATATATAATCTTGCTAAATTGAACCATTCCAGAGGGTGTAACAGTAGAAATTTTTCATCTTTTTTTTTAGATTCTTTTGGAAAAAATATGAGATTATCACTAAGGAAACTATTTTTTTTGTTAAAACCGGTTAAAAGAAATTGTGCTTTAGTGACCGGTGGTATGTTACTGATAAGTCCTTGAAGGAACGATAACCTTACCACCTTCTCAAGGCGGGCCATTTTTCAAGAGACTTCCACTATGAGGGACAGTAATTCCTGGGGAGTTGCAGGATGTGTTGTTATTGCTCTCAGATGTTCGACAATCTTGCATTCCCACTTCATCGGGTTCTTCTTCTCATGCAGCCACTGCTGCACCTGATGGTAAGTTCTAAATGAATGTTTTACCTGGTAGCTGCTGAAGTGGGGAGAAGCGCAGCCAACTTGAACAGTGAATGTATAGGATGCTTTGAAATAGCTTGCAAGTAACACTGGTAACGAAAACAAGCCAGATCTTCAGTGTTCTTTACTTCAAACATGATTTCATTTTTCCAGAAAATCGAAAAAATACGAAAAATGCCTAATTTTACACCCTCCGTAACTCTGGAATCGTTGACTTGAGCAAGATTATACACAAGACCATTTTTATTCACAATTTAATGTAGATTATTTTGGATATGGTACTTTTCTCTCCAAACCCCATAGATTTCTAAATATTTAAGAAAAACACCAAAAACTACTAATTTACCAACTGGTGTAACTTTTTACCAAACAATATGTGGACTTTATAGAACAATTTGCAGTTAATGGGAAACTTTTACTTTTGATGTTTAGGTTAAGCCGTTTTGTCGACTAATTGCACCGTACTATATTATGAATTTTTAATTTTAAAATTTCCCATAGTAATAGTCAAAAAACCAGATAACACTATAAGAATTTGTTTAGATCCCCAAAACTTAAATAAATCTTTGCTGCGTGAACACTTTGCGTTACCAACTGTAGATGAATTAACTAGTACCATGGCAAACTCAAAAATTTTTAGCACTTTAGATGCAAATAAAGGTTTTTGGCAGATAAAATTAACAGAAAGGGCCTCAAAATTAACGACGTTTGCAACACCGTTTGGGCGTTTTAAATTTTTAAGGTTACCATTTGGCGTATCGTGTGCTCCAGAAATTTTTCATAGAACGTTCACTGAAATTTTTGGGAACATAAATGGTGTAAAAATTTATATAGACGACATAATTATTCACGCAAAATCGATAGAAGAGCATGATCAAATTTTAAAATTAGTTTTTGAAAGAGCCAGAGCGTTAGGGGTGAAATTTAATAAAAACAAATGTAAGTTTAGAATTAAAGAAGTAAAATTCTTAGGTCATGTATTAACAGAAAATGGTGTGCAAATTGATAAGGGGAAAGTGGAAGCAATTAAACAAATTCCTAAACCGAACAATGCTAAAGACCTTAGTAGGTTTTTAGGCATGATCACATATGTGAGTAGATTTATTCCAAATTTATCATCACGTACTTCACAATTACGTCAATTGTTAAGGAAAGGGGTAGTTTGGGATTGGCAACCGGAGCATGATTTAGAATTTATAAATTTAAAAAATTCGTTAATGGAAAACCCGGTACTAAAATTTTTTGATTACAAAAAACCCGTAGTTTTGTCTGTAGACAGTAGTAAAGATGGATTAGGCGCAGTTATCCTGCAAGATCAAACGCCAGTAGCTTATGCTTCCAAGTCTTTAACTGAAACGCAACAATCGTACGCTCAAATTGAAAAGGAGGCATTGGCGATTGTGTACGGCTGTCAAAGATTTCACCAATATTGATACGGTAGAAAATTTATAGTCGAAAGTGATCATAAGCCTTTAGAAATGATTTTCAGTAAACCATTGGATAAGTGTCCATTAAGATTACAAAGATTGCGATTAACTTTACAAAGCTATGACTTCGAAGTTAAGTATAAACGAGGTTCACAATTGTATATAGCAGACGCTTTATCACGTGCTAGTCACAAAGAGGATAATTTTAAAATTTTAGAATCGGAAGTCGAAGCTCATGTACATTTAATTGAATTTGCAGGAATGTCACCAGAAAAGTTTAATCAACTAGTAAATGAAACCATGAAAGACCCTGAACTAATCACTTTAAAAACTGTAATAAATGAGGGTTGGCCTAAAAGCAAGGATGAAGTGAAAGATTTGATTAAACCTTACTGGGATGTTAGGGAAAGTTTGGTTGTAATAAATAATGCTGTTTTTAAGGGAAATCAATATGTAGTACCAAAATCAATGAGGGCAGAAATCATAGCAAAATTACATTATTCTCATTTAGGGATTGAAAAAACTAGATTACGGGCGAGGGAATTAGTATACTGGCCAAATGTCAATAAGGAAATTAAAGATGTTATTCAAAATTGTCATGCATGTTTAGCGTATGGTAGATCTAATCCACAAGAAGAAATGATCACAAAAGAAATGGCTGTAAGACCATGGCAGATTGTAGCAGCTGATTTTTTTTATTTAAATGATAATCAGTACTTATTATTAGTAGATGAATATTCGAAATACCCTGAAGTAGTTCACATGCGTAATGATACCAGTAGCGTTAAAGTAGTGAAAGAATTCAAGGCAATTTTTTCGAGACATGGGATACCAAATCTTTTGTATACAGACGGAGGTCCACAATTCGTTAGTAATAACTTTCAACAATTTGTAAGAGAGTGGGGTATTATACATAAAACTAGCTCCCCAAGGTATCCTAAATCAAATGGATTCATAGAAAGACACGTGCAAACTATTAAGCAAATTCTTAAAAAGTGTTACTTAGATAAGAAAGACGCATATTTAGCACTGTTGGAATACAGAAATACTCCCATCAGCAATGAAATTCCTTCACCTGCAGAGTTGTTGTTGGGTAGAAAAATTAAGGGTTGTTTACCAGTTCCGGATTTTCAATTACATCCTCAATTTCAACCAAATCAAATACTTCAAACAAAAACGCTAAACAAACAGAATTATAAATATTATTATGATAGAAAATCACATCAATTGCCAAATCTAAAAATAGGACAAACAGTAATGGTTCAAAATTTTCTGAAAAAAAAATGGGAACCTGGAATTATAAAAAATTTTGATAAAAGACCTCGTAGTTACGTTGTAGAAATGTTTAAGCAAGGCAACCAGTTAATTAGAAACAGAAAATTTTTGAAACCCATTACTAATGAAAATTTATTTAATAATGACTATAAATTTCAAAATTTGTTCGAAAAAAATATTCAGGAGCAACTACCGAAGGAAAAAGTTAACGAAAATGTCAGAACATTCTCAAATCGTAATTTGCAGCATACAGATCCAAGTAGAGAGGCAGTGAGATATGACGGAAACAATACCTATGTAACGAAGTATGGTAGAAGTGTAAAGAAACCTAATTATTATAAACCTTAATTTAAGACAATATCTATGTACTAATGATGTGATAATTTTGTTTGAATTTTTTTCGAATTACTAGTCAAGTAAGGCATGGAATGTTATTGTTTAATTTGTTATGAGCTATATTGTCAGTATTTTTAGTTGGGGGTGGATAGTAATTAGATTAATGTGTGTTATAAATTGTTAAACGGGGAGATGTCATAATATTATGTTATTGGAATACCACTAGATGGCGTTAATGTAAATACGTTGGAATAAAGATCATTGTTGAGTTGATAGTCATGGTGACATGGGATTTACAAATTCAGACGGCTCAGTAACTGTTTGTATGATTTTGTCATTTAGCATTGTTTGGAGCGTACACTGTAATGTGTCCCTCAATTGAAATGGTATTCGCCTGCAGGGTATTATTCTGGCTTCATAGTTGCTTTTTAATTTGAAATCACAGGGCGGCATTTTTATTTCACCTATTCCTTCAAACACATCAACGTAATCCTCAATTTGAACCTGACAATTGCTAGTCAGAATCTTTTCACTTACTGCATACACTTCCGTATCTAATTTTACCAAATCTAAAAGTTCTATTGCATTTTTACTTAATAATGGAACTGCTTTGTTATCAGTATCTATAACATAAAATTTTAAATCAAATTTATTTCCTCTGTGAATAATTTGCAGTGTGCAGTATCCCAGTGTTTTTAAAAGTTCACCCCCGTAACTGAATAAATTAACCTTTGATTTAATTAAATTTGCGTGATCAAATATACGCCATTGTTTATAAAGATGATAAGGTATTACATTGACTTGTGCCCCACTATCTACTTTGCATTGCAATAATGCGTTGTTATTAGATAATTTTATATCAACAAACCAATCCCGGCCTTTGTTTTTTATTTCAGCTATTTGTACAACACTGATATCATAGCTACAGCCTGGTTCTGGTTCTGTTGATATAAAATTAACCTTGGCCTTAAAATTACACACCTTTGCGAAGTGATTTAATCGATAACATTTTCTACATTGCTGCCCATATGCCGGACATTTTCCATATTCGTGGATTTTATCACATTTGTAACACGCGCGCCTGCTTTTGGTACCTGTCTGTCTCTTTTGTTCATGTTGCCGCTTATCTCTGTCTACAACAAAATTATTACATTTATATTTTACGTTTTTTCCCCAGTGTCCAGATGATGATGCCCCTTTCTTCTTTACCGCACTAACTTCCAGCTTATCTTCAGATAGACCCTTTAACATCGACTCCGTCACCTCGGCTGCTTTACAAATCGCCACTGCTTTTTCTAACGTTAGATCCTGTTCCCGCAATAGCCTGTCTTTAACTCGCTTATCGTGCACGCCACACACGATTCGATCTTTTATCAACTCATTCTTGAGATTACCAAAGTTACAGTTACTTGCGATTTTCCGTAGATCTGCTAAATACGCCTCGATGTTCTCATTTTTTGCTTGACTTCTGGTGTTAAAACGATGCCGTTCCATACTTTGGTTGACTTCAGGAACAAAATATCCCTCGAACTTCTTGATAATCGCATCAGGGTCTTTTACTTCTTCCTCGGTGAGATCAAAAGATTCAAAAACTTCACGAGCTTCCTCGCCGACGCAATGCAGGAGAGAATTGCCGCTCGTACACCTTTTTCTTTATTCAAACTGCCGGTTGCCGTTATGAAAAGTTTGTATCCACTTACAAACTTTTTCCAATTCTTTGACAAATCGCCTTCCATACTCATAGGCTTCGGCTGATTTAACGACTGCATCGCTATCTTCTTTTACTAAAAAATTATTAAACTGTCCAACTTTACTACTTGTTCTAATTATTTGCTTTATAATAGCACCGACTGCGCCATGTCACCATGACTATCAACTCAACAATGATCTTTATTCCAACGTATTTACATTAACGCCATCTAGTGGTATTCCAATAACATAATATTATGACAGCATATTAGGTACTGTTTCTTGTGAAATTTTTCTGTTTTGTGCTCTACTCACTAAACAATTCTTTTTGTAAGTCACAGTATTAACTTCACTACCACAGTATTGCGAGCTAAATCGTTTAGAACACAGCGCAGTGCAAAATTTGAAAATTTCAACGAACGTACCTACTCATAACCTATATAAAGTCCTTAAATCAATCAGCATATTTGTTAATTCTGCTAAAAAACAAAAAAGCAGTTCTTACTTATGTGTAATTTCCGTAGCTAACTAATTTTTATGGTGCAAATAGGGCATATATGTATTTTATACTTAGACCATATAGTACATGGACTGCTAATTGTAACTAAAATATGGTCAAGGACATCGCCTGGGTATGTGAGTTTCAGGGTAAACGAGTCTGGCCGAAGTTGTCCGATGAGACACGATTTGAGACTGTCAACCTATAAATTAACAAACGTCAATTAATTAATCGCCTAGATATCCCAAAAAAACAAACTTATTCTGATTTGTGGACGTATAGCAAATAATGAAGAGCATTATTAAAGCTTCCCGTACTACGCGGTTACTATAATGCTGCTCTTTAAGCGATCCTAGTGGTGTTTACACGACTTTAGTTTACCCTGAGATTCACATACCCACGACTACAGTGCCCTCTATCCGTGACCATCCATTTTGTATTGAAAGCATAGGGTGAATAGCAGTCCATGTACTATATGGTCTAAGATTTTATATGATTAATACACTCCATTAATATACGACCAATCAGCTAGTTGATTGTTTCAAATTCTAACCAATGAGATGATTTTTTATCTGATTAAATGTCTTTTATTAATCTCCCTAAAATACACTCGACGTTGGTCAGGATAATTTTATTTTTAATTCACTCAAATTTTGTTGCCTCCTGGAAAAAACTCTCGATCAAAAGCATAATATTAATAAAATCGCTCCAGCTAAAACTCGCGATTTTATCACACTTTTGGTTTCGAGTTTTTTCCGTTGCAACAAAACTTTCGTGTAAAAATAAAATTATGCGATTAAAAATCAAGCTCTTGTGTATTTACTCTCGATAAATTATATACCTATGTGTATGTACGTCACGTCGACTACTATCTAAAGGTGTTTTTTTAACAATACAGATTTACCAACATTCACACAATTGACGCGTCTGTAAACCCTTGATGTGACAAATAATTTACAACTTTTGCGCATTCATAAAGGATTTAAGTAAGTTTGTACCTGCATACCTCACCGTCAGTTTACTTCGAAATGAAGGGTTACAATTTTGCTACTTTATATACAAATTTTAGTATTTTTATTGGAACTTTTTACTTTAAACAGAACGATCAATCCAAAAAGTAAAGGATTTCAAATTGAAATAATTTGATTATTATTTCCGACCCTAAGAGGGACAGATTTGCACATTCGGGTTTAAAAAATAAGGTAAAGAGTTTGACCATCCCAGATGCGGTGTCTGTCCGTTAGCACAATAGTTCGATAACGAATGGACCGACTACGATGAAATGTTGTAGTTGGATTCTTTATCAAATTTGTAGATCGAAGTTCGTGAATTGGTAATGTATCCCAAAAATAAGTATGGCCCTTTTGACATCTGCGTGAGTTTTGAACCGAATTGCATAAAATTCAATATTCGTATAGCTTAAGCTATATAACACGCAATTCCAAAAATTGAGCCTAATCTATCACAGTGCCCTTTTCGCATCGACGTGTAAATAAATATAGAAAACGAGCTCCTGGGTAAGGCTACAGCATGTGCAAAACCAAATTTTGAACTTGGTGTTAGTTTTGCTTTTATTTAAAGTGTATATGTATGAAACTTCATTTAATTGCTTCCATAAATAAGAAAATTGGCACCACACATCATGCACAAAACCAAATTTTGAATCTGGCGTTAAATTTGCTTTTATTCCAAGTGGCTATGTATCAAATTTCTTTTAAATGCTTCCATAAATAAGAAAGTTTTCAATCCGGTTTGTAAATGGTCGAGATGCGAAAAGAGCACTGTGAATGTTGATCGATGAGGCTCAACTTTTGGAATTGCGTTTTATATGGCTAAAGCTATACACATATTGAATTTCATACAATTCGGTTCATAACTCACAGAGATGTCAAAAGTGCCTATTCTATTTTTTGGTCTACATTGCCAATTCACGAACTCCGATCTACAAATTTGATAAAGAATCCATCTACAGAATTTCATCGTAAACGGTCAATTCGTTATCGTTATCAAGATATCGTGCTAACAGACAGACGGACAGACACCGCAAAATTATAAACTCGCTAGGATTTATAATTGCGCTAGGTTAACTTGATCGTTAGGTCTACAGAACAGAAAACATCAAATTTTTACACAAAAAGACAAAATGGTGGTGCCCCCTCCCCCCACACTATTGGTGGGTGATGGCAGCTCTAAAATTTGTGGCGCTAGCTGGCGCTAGGTCAGCAGAACACAAAACGTCAAAATTTTACCCGAAAAAAACAAAATGGTGGTGCTAGGAAAAAATGCCCCCCGCACTATTGGGGGGTGGCGCTAGCTCTAAAATTTGTGGCGCTAGCTGGCGCTAGGTCTGACAAACACAGCGCTTGCGTTTGGCAGTGATCGAACGCAATGGTGGTGCTAGCGTTAACATAGCACCCCCCGAAAGTCAAGGGCTTTTTTGCAAAATCTATAATGGCGCTAGCTGAACTCAAAGTGGCGCCAGCTGGCGCTAGGTCAGCAGAACACAAAACGTCAAAATTTTACATGAAAAGACAAAATGGTGGTGCTAGGAAAAATTGCTCCCCTCACTATTGGGGGGGGGCGCTAGCTCTAAAATTTGTGGCGCTAGCTGGCGCTAGGTCTGACGAACACAGCGCTTGCTTTTGGAAATGATCGGACGCAATGGTGGTGCTGGCGTTAACATAGCACCCCCCGAAAGTCAAGGGCTTTGCTGCAAAATCTATAATGGCGCTAGCTGAACTCAAAGTGGCGCTAGCTGGCGCTAGCCATAGAGATTCTAGCGCAATCTGTCTTTAGTCAAAAATTTGAAATGGTGGTGCTAAGTTAACGGAGCCAAGAAATATGCAACCCAAATGCAGAAACCACATCACAAATTCACAACTGCTAATTAATACAGTTGAAAATTTGAAATGTGTGATGATTAACGACTTATCTATGTCTACTAGGGGATTTCCAACACCACAAATAATACGATTCTGGACTCTGGTCAAATTAGGGAAATCAAACGGTTATTATCATGCTGTGATGAAAAACCATAAAATTCCGATTAGTTTAGATTTTAGAAGATGCCAGAAAAACAATAATTTGCTGATTTTGTTTTTATTTTTTCCTGATGGTATTTGAGCAGTTATAGAAAAATAAAAAATAAAACAGTTTCTCATTGCCACTTTTTCGATTCTGAGAAATCATCATGAACTTTATTTTTTTATATAGCCTGTAAAAAAAGTGTACATACTGTATTGGGTAGCATTTTTATTAAGACTACATCGATGTACGGTACCAAAAAAACAACAAAAGTTGGAAACTGTTGGTTTCAACAGGATGATGCACCCGCGCACAACGTCCTAATCGTGCGAAAATACGTTTTTTAGCATCGGTTCACTCTGTCAGCAACTTGATTGGAGAACTCATCAGTAATGTTGCCTTCTTTCATTTATCATCATACATCTCTGATGCTTTAGTGGAAATGCAAAAGTTTAATAGACAAACCAAATGTGAACCTGGATTCAACGTAATTGGGACAAACAAATAGTAAAAAAATGTTTTGATAATTTGATCATAGTAGCTGAAAACAACCCATTAAAAAAAGCACGATTACTTGCTGGAGCTTGTCCAGAATCTGTAGAGCTTTTTTGAATGCATTACCGTCAGTAGCAATAGGGACTTTATTAGATGATAATACATTTCGAATAGCGGTCGGTTTACGATTGGGAAGCAAGATTTGTGAGAGTCATCTATGTTATTGTGGAACAAAGGTTGATGAATTTGGATACCATGGTTTATCATGTGTGAAAACAGCATCAGGTCGACTCAGTCGTCATGCAGCACTGAATGATTTAATTCGTCGAGCTCTAAAGTCTGCTAGTATACCATCTCTTTTAGAACATCCTGGTGTTTCGTATAATTACAAGGATTAATAAGATTTTTAATCAACACGTTTATTTATGATTTTCTATCGCGGCTATCGATTTCGACCAGTGGTCATCTTCAGGCCGAGCGTCATTGATCTAGTGAAAGATTTGAAGCGATGGAATGATGTTAATATGATTGTGGACAGGAGAATAATACATAACCTCCTTGTCTAAATATTACTATTTATTCTTTCCTGTCCATATTCATATTAACAACATTACATTGCTTTAACGTATTAACGGTTATAAACACTACGCAAAACCGCCGTGGAAGTATAGAAAAGTTTAATTTTTGGGGGGGCTAAGCGTTCACTTAGCCCCTATTGCATTTGTACATTATCTCCGAAACCAAAAAGGCACAAACGATGAGTATAAAAGCATAATTAAGCACAATCAAAGCACTACGCAAAATCGCCGTGAAAGTAAAAAAAAGTTTAATTTTGGGGGGGGCTAAGCGTTCATTTAGCCCCCATTGGATTTTTCCTATTATCTCCGAAACCAAAAAGGTACAAACGGTGAGTATAAAAGCACAATTAAGCACAATCGAAGTATTAGGCAATACCGTCATTGAACTATCAAAAAGTTTAATTTGGGGGGGGGGCGCTAAGCGTTCACTTAGCCCCCATTTGATTTTCTCGATTATCTCCAAAACCAAAAAGGCACAAACAGTGAGCATAAATGCACAATTGAGCACAATTGAGGTACAATACATAAAAAAAATGGTTCATTTTTGGGCTAATGGGGGGCTAAGTGAACGGACCCGAATTGAACTTATTTCTAAGATGAAATTTTTGTTGGAAGAAGTTGATGTCATAAAAAACCAAAAAAAAATTGGTCTACAGATCGCGTGATGTTGCTAAGGTCTCGGTAGACATGCTGGAAGGTACGATTTTCCGAGCGTCCGTACGTCCGTCCGTTCAGCCGCTTCCCGCCACCGTTTCGCCGTCTCCCGCCGACAACTGGTTGCCGTCGACTACCCACCGTATTGCTTGCCAAATAATTTGTATATTTATTAATTCATTTAAATTAGACACTACTTAATCATTATTTGGCGAATCATTTTTGTTATATATTTCGAAAGCTCACTGTGCGCGTCTACAGGGTGATTCCTATAGTACCTGCCACCGTTTGGGAGCGTATAGGGGGTGCCTAGGGGAGTATTTTGATATAGGACACTTGGGGTCGGAAATCTAAAATAAGGGCGCCAGAACCAAATTTATCTTCTGGAATTTCACGCCTGTATGTAGGCAACCCAACCGACCGACGTTTCGCGCGGAGCGATGCAGAGCGAGTTAGCGCGAGGAAGCGACATGGGAGGGAAGGAGGGAAAACGACAGTCAAAAGCAATAACGTTTACAAGTGTTCAACGTGGCCACCGTTGTTCTCAATGCACTTCCTACATCTAGCCAACTATTATTATACTATTGCCATAGTGTTTATTCACTTGATACGCGTCGTTGCAGACGGGATTTCGTGGGTTTAAACAAAATTCTGATCAAGTGTCAGCCACACATCGCCGCCTGAGATCGCTCCGTGTGCACCGCCGGCCGGTTGGGTTGCCTACCTACAGGCGCGAAATTCCAGAAGGTAAATTTGGCTCTGGCACCCTTATTTTAGATTTCCGACCCCAAGTGTCCTATATCAAAATACTCCCCTACGCACCACCTACACGCTCCCAAACGGTGGCAGGTACTATAGGAATCACCCTGTATGTATAGGTGTATTCATAAATGCGAAACACAAAACATATATAGTGTATAGTATGTATATCAAAACATTTCATTACTAAGCATCATTCGTATGTAAACTGCAATAGTTGAATAATGCATATTCCTAATGTTAGGATTTCCCAATATTTATAATTCCATCTACGTTGTGAGAAATTTGAACTACCAACATTTAAAGGGCGGAACAGTTCCAAAGATAAAGCAAACACATAAATTTTATTGAACGACCAAGTGTTTTAATGCAGCGCTTTGTGAAAATGTGTTTCCGGATGTGCCTACACCTACCGAATTTTTCAGTAAACGACAATGAACTCGTAGAAATAAAATGGTTGTCGTTATCGTGTCATCGAACTAAATTGTGTTACGTGCTACATAAAATACGCGCCAATTTTTCCTTCGCGCTCTTGTACCTGCTCTTTAGGGTATAATTAGTAACACAGCAGTCACTCACTCAGTAGGATACAATTCAATATGTATACTGTATAGGTAAGCCATTTTTATCTCAAGATTTCTCTATGCACTATAATCCCTTTGTGCTGTCGGCTTACTTACTATTAGTAGGCTGCGTCTTGAACGTGAATGTTTATTTTACAAGAGCCGCTTTACTTCCGTAAACAAACGAACCGAGATGTTTAGTTGTTTCCATTGTTTATTGGAGCATATACCTATTGCCTAAATGTAATACTAATAATTACTCAAATAGGAATGATACTTGGCACTACTAGGCGAAATGAAGAGATCCATTGGGAAACAGCAATTGAATATGTATGATTTTATTATTTTGTCATATGGTAGAAATATCAACTGATGGAAATGTTGCAAATAATACAAAGCTGTGTTCATGTTTCTCCAAGGCTCTCCAAAATGTGACCATCGACGGACGAACCCAATTTTTTTGTGAAGTTTCATACCCAATTTACTTTTATACACCCAAAAACGATGTAATGTAACCACGCCTACGTTTAGAAATATTGTTTCAGGATAAGGACGAGCACAAATGTACGGAAACTAATTTCGAGGAATGATATTTGATAATAATCGTGCTTTTCTAACCCTTGCTTCTGAACAATTGATTGAGGTCATAAGTTCTACATTTATTTAATATAGGCTTACTTTACAATTCGTTGTTTCACATAGCAACAGTCTACATTTCAAAAGTGAGATATTAATGAAAAGGGTTGTTTCTGAAATTGAATGACATACAAGAAAAATAAGGTGGATTTTTACTAATCCCATAGTCAAAAGGCTGTTCTGCTGTTTCGGATTTTACATATAAAGTGATACACACGAATCCTCATCGTCAGCTAAAAAAAGAAAAAAAGGACGGCAAAAGGAACGATAGATGTGTGGGGTTTGTAAAAGCAATTTTATTTTTGTTCTATTCCATCTGTATCAAAGGAAAATGTGGTTTTGGGGGTAGCAAACGCACATAGAATTCTTTGCGTTTAAACATTATCACTATGAATTGATCAGCAATACGAGGAAAAGGTATAGCATAACATTTAATGAAGTAAAGATCCATTCTATATATTAAGAAAAACAAAATAAAAAGAAGTGTATTAGTCTCGCCAGTAAAGAGTGCCGGTCACAGAACACTTGATTCCGGTCTCCTATGGTATTGTTTAATATGATTTATGTCATACTCACTCAACGGTCATACTTGATTATTATTCAGTTATAATAGTCCTAAATCAAGATACATTAAATGACAAATAATGCACTCCACCATGACAACCCCAATTATGCGTAGCAACGGGCGTTATTTCTGTAAATCCTATAAATATGGAATAATGAATCTGTACGAACTTTTTATTTTCAACAACTAAATAAAACGAACTGTGTTGATGTCGCATTATCCTACTGTTATTCTTTGAAGTAAAAAGAACAATTCTGGGACTGTCCAGAGAACATCGCACCAGTTTGGCCCAGACCTATACATTTTCTTTCCTGTTTGTACATCAGATACTGCGGATCAGGTGCTTCTGTAAGAAAGGCGACTATATATGTTCGCGAGTAAGGGCGGCCGTACACGGACTGCTCGAGCAGTTAGCGGCTGAGCGACGTACACGGACCGCTCGAGCGGTCGGCGTCGACTGCTCGAGCGGTCGGTTGTTGGCTGCTCGAGCTACGCTACCAACCGCTCGAGCAGTTGATTTACCACAGTCGGACAGTCGGGGGGGGGGGGGGGGAGACGGAAAGCTGTCGACTGCTCTAGCGCAGTCAACGGCTCGAGCAGTCGGTGTATGCCTCGCGACCGCTCGCGCGCGGTTGACGGCACGATGGAATTTCGTCATGCAGTTGACGGCTTGAAGCGGTCGCGACTGCTCGAGCAGTCGTGTGTACGGCAGCGAATGAATGACTATAGTTCACCGCGCGGTCGCGGCTTTAAGCAGTCGGTCTCAACTGCTTGAAGCAGTCCGTGTACGGCCGCCCTAAGGATTTTTGATTTTTTTGGACGATAGCTTTTCTGAACTTGTTTTAAATACCCTTGTAGCTGCACAAATTTTTCGAAACTCTTAATCTCCTTCTTTACCATTAACTCTTTACGTAGCATTGAAAATTTCGTCCAAAGCGAATTGGGAGAAAATGACTCTGAGTGTAAATCACCTTTCCGTTTAATGACTAATAAAATTACTTAAACATACCGACTCTTGGAAGTAACCCAACATAACGGTTTCGTTTATTGTTTCCACAGAATTACTCATCATCCATTTTGCAAAAGTAGCGTACTCTTTTTCATAAGAGGATTTCGATTTTTGTTGCACTATGGCTTCATTCGCTTTTGCGGCTCGCGCAAGAACGTGTGCCGGTAAATAAGACGCTTCGTCTGCCATTTTTCAGACAGTTTTTAGAATGTTTGACTTTGACAAATATAATATCTATCTCCATAGTTACGACCTTGGTTACGACCATGGATAACTTAATTTTGATGATTCTATCTTCTCTTTTAATCATCTGGCACCGCTAATTCTTCGAAAATCATCAAGTATGACATAAAACGTTGAAGGCACCACGGGCGTTATAAACACAACGCCCACGGTCAATGTATAACCCTCGGGCCGGAGGCCCTCGGGTTCTACACTGTTGACCTGGGGCGTTATTTAGTTCGTAACGCCCTTGATACCTTAATAACTATAAGATACTCCATTAATATACGACCAATCAGTTTGGCGATTGTTTCAAATTCTAACCAATCAGATAATTATTTGTCTGATTAAAAGGTAGGTAGCTTTTTATCAACGATGAAACGCTAGGTAGCTTTTTATCGGCGATAAAAATGCGTGTAGGAATGCGTAAACTATATAGTGGTTGTAAAATTTACTGTCTTATTAATCTCCCTAAAATACACTCAATCTTGGTTTTAAATCAGGATAATTTTATTTTTAATGCATTCAAATTTTGTTGCCTCCTGGAAAAAATTCTCGATCAAAAGCATAATCTGTGGCGATTTCATCATGCTTTTCATTCATGTTTTTGGTCTCGCGTGTTTTTCGTTGCAACAAAACTTTCGTTTAAAAATACAATTATCCGTTTAATAATCAACTTCTTGTGTAATTTACCTATGAGAAATGTACTATTGTAGATCGGCCTGTCACCGGTATTCTCTCTTGCCGAGCGTTATAGGTACCGACCATAATTAATACTTAGATTAATACACTAGGCATAGACCACACATGTAAATGGAATAACAAGGGTTCGCATTCGAAGATATCGTTGTGGAATAGCACTTAAAAATCAGATTATAAAAATCTCAAACCGTTTCCTTATTCATCGTGACAGAAAATCACAGAAAAGGGGTCCATTAATTGTAGCAAACTGGCTCAGATACGCAGGGGCGCTGGTCGCAAGATTTGCGTTGGTTCCATTCGGCGCCATATTGTGTGCGCTAAGATTAAGCATTACTCGCAAGGATTTTTGTTAATTGGGGGAGAAACCAAAGTCAGTGTAATCACGGCGACGATTTGTGTCGAAAACATGTTAATAAAATTAATTGCTACCGTGCACTTCAACCCTCAACGAAGTTACGGGAAAATATCTTCAATACTTCAATTATATGGATCCGTCTTGAACTTTCAGTGGAAAATGTTGCGCTCAACTTTCGCTTTAGAGGTTCAGCTAGTAATTTTTGTTACGCGATCTAAAATGCCCCGCACGAATTACATAAATTCGCCTCTAAGGCTCCGCGAATAATCTTATTCTCCCACCCACTTTCTCCTAATATAATTACTGTCCGGTTCAAAAACCCGACACTGACCCAAACTAAGCTTCGGCTACCTTTTTTATACATGCAAAAGTATATCAGAAAAGCCGTTCCTCATGATCCGTAAAAACAGTCTTTAGAACTGGAAACACTGTGGTGTTTGGACTCTTATCTGCTTGCGCACTCGCTGCTTATCTGGAAGCGCATCATTCTCTTGCGTTTAATTTCCGTTCTCTTTTTCTATGAAGCGGTACACGTATAAAATTTCCTATACTGGCAGAACTGGAAATTCGAACCACGTCTATCTAAGCAGTCACCGGGTAGTCATACAAATAGGTTGTTCATTGTCATTCCTAGAAGTACGTCTCTGTATAGTGGGAGCGGGCCCTATGAATCCAACGGAAAAACCTATAAGTGGATTCGATCGGAAAACAAGAATGCACTGGAAGTGAATTTTTTTACCCGGAAGCAGCTGATGAATAATCCTCTTCACCTACTTTACCTTATTATCCTGTATCAGAAACGGAAATACTAATATTAAAATTGCAAATGTCATTTAAGTCGATTTGTTTCTAAGTTCACCTTCAAAAAGGATATGGCTGTTTTTCGTCGTTTTGCTCAAGGTATAATTATTTCACTTTCTTCGAGAAATTTAATTTTATTTAATCATCGCATTATAGGGGAAAACCATTGTGCAGCTAATTGAGTATAAACGAAAGGGTAGTGCACCTAAGAGAACTGAGTACAAGGTGTTTGAAATGAATAATAATGAATCTTAAAAATATTAGATCTTCGGTTTACAGATTTTCAATGTTTCTTCACTACTAGCGAACATTCCAGATATCCGGATAGACATCGAGGCGCCATCAAAGATTAGTCATCGGCGATAAGAGCGAAGACGGATGTGACGCAATCCTTCCGGGAAGAATTACGTGTTTATATAGAACATTCCGAATCGCCCCTAGAACAATTGTCGTTTACTATATAAGGCGTATTTCAGTTCAGTTCCAACTTCGATGCGCTTGTGTTATGTTATAAATTGTAAGTGATAGATAATAATTACGGTTATAAATTAATCCATTTTAAGATTGTTATAAATTTATTGTTAGTTAATTTGTAAATCAATTGAACCACGTAATTAAATGTACGTTACACGACGATACTCATCATCGTCTTGAAACTTGCATCCAGAAAATTCCTTCTTTATTATTTTGGTTAAAATAAAAAAAAATGATTCTACCACTAAGTAAAGTATATTGTATTGGCTCTCATGAGTCATGTCTAATTAACTTTTGGGTGTTGAGTGTAAGTATTATATAATAGATGAATACCTGGTGAATATCTAATCGAAAAACCCCAAGTTTGTGGAAAGGCCTAGCTGGACAGCTAGAGGGCTGTTGTTATTACCAAATTCATTTTTGGATTTGGTAATAGTTTGAGCTCAAACGCTTGACGTTTTACCAGTTTTATTACAAAAATAGGAAAACAGACTTTCTCTGCAAGCAAAAATCAAACATTACCTATTGCACTATGATTTGGTCATAATGGTGATTTAGTACCTACCCAAAGAACATAATATGTATTTACTATTGTAATCTTGTTAGACAAAACGTACATTTCGTGGCGTGTCCGCTGTTCTTTAAATGTCCACAGTACACACTCCCTAAATAGCTTAAACTTTTCGTTAGTAACGTAGTAAGCACCTGAAAAAAATAAATGCTCAAAATTGTATATTAAACCTAATGGGCTAGTTTTTATTTATTTTAGAGAAACGGCGCTCGACAGAAGTGAAAACTACGAATGTTAATTTTCAGACAATGTTCTGTTTAAAAGCTACGGTGTCAATTCTAAAGTGTCATAATTCTCATTCAGCTCTGCATTCTGCAATAATCGGGAGGGAGATACGATCAATTTCCAAACCCACAATTTTCTATCAAAGAAAGAAATGCACACAGAAAATATCTATTACCTACGGATCTCATTTTTAAACAAATCGGAAAACGGAGAGTAGAATTGGCATTAAAGTGAAATTCGCCAGTATGTTAATTTGGGTTCAATAAAAGGTTAGTAAATCAATCTCACGAGACAGAATGAAATCGTATTATTAGAAATTGAAATTGAAGCTCCGTCGAAACTATCCTGAAAATATATATTAAAAGCGGGCGGTTTGATTCAGTTTATTGGAAACGGACCCATTTCGCGAGGTTTATGTGGAAGATCCTAAGCAAAATATTAGTTATCTGCTACTAAAAACTGTATCTAGCATAAATTCTTATAGGCATATTAGACATCTAAATTACTTATTAATTATTTCTTATGAATTTTATTTGTAGAGAATTATTTTAATCAAATTTGGGAAACAATGCCCCTATGGCCCGGACTGCGTCCGTCTGTAACCTCAGGATCTGAGCTTCCCTTGACGGTCACCTAGCAACTCAGATCGTGGAAAAAGAGATAGAGGTGTATTTAACTGCTCCTACCTACAAGTTTCAAGACACCGACTTTGACTTTTTTCGTTTAGAAGTGTCTAGGTTAAACTAAGAAATATTTTTGTTTCAATATATCTAGCAGAGTAGGTGTTAAGCGTAATTTGTGCATTGATGTCGTTGGCAAACACGTTTAAAACCATTAGTTGGAGTTCCATTGCATTGGGAAACCATTGGATTGCATATGTCGATGCTTAATCTGCTTTTATCTGTTTAACACAGATACATTTAAATCGTATAGTGAAATAGCTATACGTTATTATAGAATATAGAATGTTTAGGTACAGAAAGCTTACAGCGGGTGGCCACTTTACAGATTTAAAAATGATTTTTTCGAATTTGGATTTCGTTCAACATAGGTAAATTGATGGATGTATAAAAAACAGAAAAACCTGAAGTGTGCCGTTTCGGTTCTTCTGGCGGGCAAAATATAAATAGCCAACGCACCGAACGAAAAATCCGATTTCGATACAAGCACGTACAACTTTGGTGCGGGAAAATTAGTTTGTGTAATTGCGAAGATTTGCAGTCTAACTTTGATTCCCGTAACGGGGAAAGCGTTCTTATTTTAATAGGGAGGTTCGACATTTTTTGTATTTCTTATATTTGAACTAAAATTGAGAGATTTTGTTATTAAAAAACGATAAAAATAATTTGAGGGCAAAATATTGATATTTACGTCCGCTGTGAGCATTTTAAGATCAAAGGTCAGCGCGAAGAAAAAAGTATCTGTGAGCGAGACTAGGCCTCGTGACGTCAGTAGCCAACACATTTGCTACCGCGTTGGCAGAGTATACGAATGCACGTAAATTGGGACCGATTTGTTTATTTTATTTATTGTCTACACAATGGTGCAAGGATGCAAGGTTATCAAAAAACTGATTCGCGAAATTTGTTTACACGAATTCGTATATTCTGACAGCGTGACGGCTACTGACGTCACGCAATGTAGGCTCGGGCACGAATCATTTTTTTTTGGGTCGTTTTGAAAGAACAAAATCTCTCGATTTCAGAAAAATAAAAAAATGTCGAACTTGCCTATTGTAAGTGTGATAAACTGCGATTCTTGGTGACTTTATTTTTTCCAAAGAAGGACGAGTATACCGTTTCTAGTGTTCTGAAAAAACGTCTGTGCCAAGTTCCGTAAATCGGGATACTGACCTTTATAAAGAAGGGCCGTTTGTTTGTTGAGTGTTTAACATTTACGCAAATAAAGAGTTCGGAATCCTCGCAATCGTCAATTGTATGAAACAGATTTGTATTGCATTTTATTGATAATAATTGGATTCAAACAAAGGACTTTTTTTTTCATCAATTGGGAATTTTTATTTTCCTTTGGCTTGGATTATTTAATGCGCTTGCGATGGGCCTCTTCCCCCATCACTCGATTTGTTTTTAATTAGCTTTAATCATAACGACAGCGACTTTTTCATCATTTAGCTTAGATTATTTCCATTGTAAATATTGTAAGAACATTTCAAGAGTTTGGTTGTTATCAGTTCTGAATCCATTAAGCATACGTAAAGTAAGTGCAGTATTTTTTTTATGTAAGTAGGTATAGTTGTTTAATTAATACATAAATCAAAATAAATGTAAAAGTTTAATCGATTTCCTAGAGGAATGGCGGGCTGTTCTGTTCTGTCCCAAATCGTTTATTTACTAAAGTGTATTTTCTTTCAGCGGTCATAGTCTTGGCCATGGCATTATTCAATACAAGAACCCCACTAAACGAATTAACCTTCACGATTCAAAGTAGGAGCGGTTAATGACGTAGGTGACCATGAAGATCTTTCCTTGTCTTTTGAGATATACTACTGTGGTACCGTTACACTAGTCCTCGTTCTCTTGACCAGCATTACTATTAGATATTATAGTTCGTTTCTTAGGATAAATCGTGTTTAAGTCGTGTTTAAATCGAGGTATATTTTAATGGTAACCGCACAGTTAAAATACACTATTTCTGATATTCAGGAAATAATTAACAATTAATTATCTAAAAAAAATGAATTTATAAATGGAATCAAAACATAAGTGTTTTTTTTCTAAATGAGGAGAAGAACCAAAATGTTATTTCTACTTTTTTCTCAGGAAGCATAACAGATAGAAGAATGGAACATGCCAAACCAGCCAACCTAACGCGAGCACCTAGAAGCTTTAGAATAAATCTCAGAACGACTAATGCTGTAGCGAACTTTCTAGAGCGATATTTACGTGACCATAATTTCATAAAAACTCAAATATACTTAACCAGGCATATTTTCCGTAAAGTTATCTAATTTAGATTTGTTGTAATTAAGCATTTTGTGACTGGGGAAACGAAATACCCCGCTTACGTTATAAAATTGTGCCGAGCCCAAAAAATCGGGGAAGGGGGACATGGAGAGGAACTAATTTCTACCAGTTGCATAAAGTTGGGCGGCCTTCAGAAGATATTTTGTCATTTAATAATATTTTTTATTGTGTGAAATTACGTGCTAAATGTTACTTCACGTTAATTTGTTAGACATTTGAACGTTAATATCACTACATCGTTTCACCCGAAAATAACTCGCACGTATTATTCAATTTTGAACGTCAATTTAACGTTGTGTGTTTACTGGGATGTGCGAAAATCCTTCATTTTAGGCATATTAACGAAAGTAGAAACTTTCCAACGACATGACATGTAAGCCTTCGTAACCATTCGACGCCGTCAGTATTTGAAGGGGTGCGACAGTCATCATTCGACGAGTGCGTGCATGTATGGAATCAAGAGGAGGAAATTTATAATGAGTTGTTGTGTTGATGGCACCTTCAACCTGACAAATTTAGGTATCTAATGCGGTTCAACTTTCATTATCAAGGATTTTCGGACATACTCGCATGTGAAGTTTTTTTCTTGTTTCGCTATGAGGAACGTAACCCTAAACTTTTAACTAGATCAAATTAAAATGAATATTTTTAGTGCATTTTCCAAGATGTTGGGTGCGCTATTGCAGCCACTGTCTCTGTCCGTCCGTCTGTCCGAGGCCTTAACTACTCCTACAGTTTTCAAGATATTTAGTTCGTTCTTTTTGCATTCGATAGCGTATAGCTCTAGTCAAGGAAAATCTTGACAATTAAACTGCGCATGCGCAAACTGCGCAATGTCAACTTTCTCATTTATTAATATATTTTTTATCCTATAAAAGGAGAAACTTACATTTTCTCGCCTGTGTGAGGACGCGAAAGAACACAATTGCACGCATGGAGCGAGAAAATTCAATTTTGTCGGCTAGGCGAGAAAAAAATACGCCTTATGTAAGCTAGATGGCGAGGCTGTAAAAAAATGTCAAAGAAGTTATTTCTTTTTAATTAACTAAGAAACATAAAATCGTCAACACTGATTAAATAATTAAATTTACCCTATGTTCACTTTATTTTACTGAATTCAAGAATTTATTTAATTACCGCGAACCTACCTATCAATGTTTCGTGAATTTGAATACTTTCCCAATAACACGTGACCAATTCAAACGTTGCAAACTTAAGTCATAATCTCCCATTTACTTTCAATAACGAGCATCTGTGTCAATACATTTAACACCAAGATGTACTTTGCACTGCACTGTAAGTAGAACACCGCTTATCCGCAATAAGTAGCATTTTAACATACTAGACTAGCCCGAAGTTAAAATGTGTCACAAATGTGTCCCGTGTGACTGTAAGGAATGAATAAATCTATCTAATTATAAAACACATTGTTTAAAATACAAGATCATCAAGGATTTAAAGTGTGCCCATTGCGCGTTCGTCACCAATGCATAAATCCAGTCTTAAAAGCATCTAACATTTGACAAGACATGGATCCTGCCAAGGATTTAAAATGTAACCGATGTGATTTTGTCCCTGAAAACACACATTCAATTTTAAAACACATTTGTTAATACACAAGACCAGTAATAATTTCAAATGCGCCTGGTATTAATTACAACCCCTATCCCATTATTTTCTAAGGAAATAATCACGCGCCAGTGAAATGCCGGGAATGTCAACACAGTTCGCACATGATCGGTATTCTCCACTTGTACCTCTGCTCTGTTGCACCGTGACTCCCTTCGGTGACTCCACACTTTGCAATCGCAAGCGCGCTAGAATTTGAATTTGCGTTGAACTGTATTATAAGGGAAAGGGGTAAATCTACGAGTAAAAAATATACTCGTGGGCCCACTTAGATTGCACCGTTTCGTAAAATTTTTTTCGCGTAGTCAGCAGGAAACGTGGAAATAAACAAAACAAACGCGTGCACGTTGACGCGTTAAAGCAAATTCAAATTCAAGCGCTTGCGGTCGGACGTTGTTGAGGGAGTAATTTTAAATGTAAGTGTATAGGATAAAAAATATTGTGTGCACCACGGCACGAAAGTTGTTTTCCGGGCCTCAGGAAGTGGCCAGCCTCGGCTTCGCCTCGCCTGGCCATATCTTCCTTCGCCCACAACCACTTTCCCGCCTTGGTACACAAAGTACTATTGTTGAAATTTTAACCACAGATATTTCTAGTGAAGGCAAACATATCGCATATTGTAAACATCATATTAATGGGCGCAATATCAACAGTTATTTATCGAGATATCTTTTTGAAATTTTAATCACAGATACTTCTGTTAAAGGCAAACATAACTGATATTGCAAAAATTAGATGTGCACACGCGCAGTCAGTGCCAGCTTCTTTATTTATCAAGATATTTCTTTGAAATTTTAACCATATATGCCTTTAGTAAAAAAAATCACAGGGCACATAGCTATGGCCTTTTGGGATCGAAGTACTGATCATTCATGGAAAATGCGTTGAAGTTACCCGCCTTAGGGCGAAAACCTTCTTACTTGTTTAGTACATATTTGATGTAGCTACAACTACTACATATTTAGTTACCTACGATACAAGGTCTGGTTATTCATTATGTTTAAACACCACAAGATTCACACCATTGATTCGTAGAATTGTTAAATGTAAGACAATTTATTGTTTATTTTGTTGTCAATATTGCTTTGTTAATTTTTGGGCACTTTTATTACTTTTGTTAAAAGGATGATGTTGTGTGGGAATTACCTTTGCAGTGACAATTTACTGAATTCGTGGGGTCCACAATCCCACTGTGATATTTTGCGGCTATCACCAAAAAAAATAATGTACTTTACATTGATTTGTAGAACTTTGCGGCGTCTAACCAAAATAAAACAAATAGGTAGCGTAATAACAATTTACGACATTTAATTAACAAGAAATATATACATTGAGGTGAACAAAAAGGTGCTTACTGTTCAGCAGTTCGAAACCGACTCTGCTTCATTTAGGGATACTTGTCCCTGGAATCTTAAAACTACCGTTAGGCCTTGTCGAAATACCAAGAAGGTCTCTTCTAAATAAAAATACTAGGAAATTCTCAACAACTAAAAGGTCTTTTGTGAAAATACTAAGAAATTCTCAACAGATGACTTAATATATTTGCGATTAGAATGCGTTTTAACCGACAAAAAAACTAGTGTTTTCGTAGAAAAATGTTATCGGAGGGACAATCGGTGCGTGATTGGTTGTTGAGTTGCTACGTGTTCGGTAACTGGAAGAAAATTGTCTAATTCTGGAAAGTAGGAGAGTGATACTGAAGTTCAAACGAAGGGGGCCTTTTGCCAATTTCGATACCAGGCTGTTTTATGTTGAAGCTTTAGTTCTGCGCTAAATTTGGGACAAGGTTGCATTTTTAGCGTACACAAAGTTCTTCGTAATTTGCTCGTGAAGTAAAGTTGATATAATTTCTCAAGAAATCAGCCGAGTTTATAGTGACAGTTTGAGAAGATGTGTAATTTGAGTGAAGGAGTTTCATTGAAGCTATTTTGTTTCGAATAGCCATCATTTCATCGCTCGTGTTTTGGCCTTAAGTCCCATTCAATGCAGTAAAATTACGTTCCTTGTGTCCTGAAAAAGAGAGAAGTTAAAGTGTTATGCGCTGTGACAGTTAGTGCGTTTGATCTCTGTCACAATTTGTACAGTTAGGGTAAGTAACTGCACACCCAGCAAACTTACACAATGGCCCGTATGAATAAAAGTAAGCAAATGCTTATACTTGCAAAATTCAAAGTGAATACTCTTCAGTGCTCCTTCGCACTGGGCGACTTAGCAGCGCTGCTAAGCAGAAGGACAGGACGCAGTGCAACGCTGCTAAACAAACCAGTATAAAGGGGCACTTACGAGTATTTAATTTGAATTTTGCTAAGCATAAGCAATTGCTTACTTTTATTTATACGGGCCAATGTAAATTCGTCTGGGGAATGGGGATTACCGCCTAGTTCCGAACTGCGAATGCACTACAGATCAAGAACGATTTGATCATTTTATTTACTATGCTCCTACGCTATTTATATAACAGCAATTTGTTTCTTAACCTACTATTCTAATAAAATAGGAAGTACTGATGCGTCGACCTAGTCAAGAGTGCTTACGATTGTTTTGCATCGTTTGCTGGTTTGTTTCCTAATGTGATTATTGTTCCACGTTTGGCAGCGTTTTCCTTATTAGCGCATTTCCACAAAAATAAAAAAAAAATGCGCTATTGTGGCCACTTTGTCCGTCCGTCCGTCCGTCCGTCCGTCTGTCCGCTAACTTTGCGACGCTACTAGTTTTTTATCTTAAGAGCTATTGTTCTACTTTTTTCGCTATTTGGTTCGTTATGGTGTCGAGTCTTGTACCAAGGAGGGAATTTTTTCTGTACCGCTTACAAAAAAAGTTATTGTAAAAAAAACAAAAAACCGTTTTTTACATGTTCCATAATTTTACACTTTTGCCGTTTATTAACGATCCTAGAGATCGTTTATAAATTTGTATTGCTGTCTGTCGTCTGTCTGTTGGTCTGTCCGTCTGTTCCTTTGTCTGTCTGTCCATCTATCTGTCCGTGTGAACGATAACTTTGTTTAGAAATGTTCGATCGCTTTTACATCTCCGTTAGTTATGAACTGAATTGCATGAAATTCAATATGGGCATAGCTTTAGCCATATAATACGCAATGCCAAAAGTTGAGTCGAATCGATTCAAAATTCACAGTGCCCTTTTCGCATCTCGACCATTTATAAACCGAATTGCAAACTTTTTTACTTATAAAAGTATTTGAATGAAATTTGATACATAGGCACTTGGAATAAAGGAAAATCAAACGCCAATTTCAAAATTTGGTTTTGCTCATGCGCAGTGCCAACTTTTTTATTTATGGAAGAATTTAAATGAAATTTGATACATAGGCACTTGGGATAAAGGAAAATCAAACGCCAGTTTCGAAATTTGGCTTTGCGCATGTGCCAACTATTTTTATTTAAGGGAAGAATTTAAAATGAAATTTGATACATAGGCACTTGGGATAAAAAGGAAAATCAAAAACGCCAATTTCAAAATTTTGGTTTTGCGACAAGCGGCAGTGCCATTAAAAGTTTATTTATGGAAAGAATTATAAATGGAAATTTGATACATAGGCACTTGGGATAAGGAAAATCACAAACGCCAGTTTCAAAATTTGGTTTTGCGGCATGCGCAGTGCAACTTGTGTTATTTGGCCGGAAGAATTTACAGAACGAAATTGATACATAGGTCAGCTATAGGGATAAAGGAATCCCAAAAAAAAACCGGCGACCAAATTTCCAAAGATTTAGTTTTAGCGCATGCGCAGTGCCGAACTTTTTTATTTATGGAAGAATTTAATTAAGATATTGATACATAGGCACTTGGAGTTCAAAGAATTCATCGAGCGCCAGTCTCACAATTTTCTTCTGCCGCATGCGCATGCTGCAACTTATTTATATTTTGGGAAGAATTTTTTTTTTTTTTTTTTTTTTTTT
>NW_022172324.1:0-836 GCF_008802855.1 Photinus pyralis
GGTAATAATTCGGCCCTGATTTTTGCTTTTGCAGCAATTTTTTAAATTGGTAAAACCTATATGAATTAACATTTTTGCTTCTGAAACATACAATATGTGGTATCACTACTGCAAAAATTTTCTTTTTAGTTTTGCCTTTGTCTGACTTTATCTTTATTTTTTTGGTGTTAACGGCAAGAGAACAAGGGGATCCACATCATCGCCGACTACACGCATCCATTGTTAAACATTTATATTGCGTCATACTTTCATTAAAAACAAACCGATACAATACAACAAAATATCGAAGGATCCTCAGGATTACCATCACTTTTTTAACGACCATTTATTTTTATCTTGGAAGATACATATAGTCAACAAAAATGCATCAATTCATGTCTTGGGCATTGAGATAATGCTGTTAGTGTTTTTCCAAACGATCTTGGTGCATAAATAACTATTTTGAAAACTTGGATGGAAATACGTATGGCTGCCAAAAAAGGCATTAAGATTCATGTCTTGGCCATTGTCCTTGGTCTTTTTCCCAACGATCCCGGTGCAAGAATAACAACTTTGATATGTTTTGATCAGAACACGTCATAAACAGCAGAATTTTTTGTCTTCCTTATTTCGCCGGTGCCTTTAAACACTGAAAGTGGATACGGAGCAAGTTCATACTTGAAGACTTCCACGAGATCATCCTATTGGTTCTGTGTATACAGTAAAAATCCGATCCGGGAAAACTTTACTGTGTGAACTAGCCGTTACGACAGGTGGGCGAGCGGCGCGAAGGGTTTTAAACCTTCATTTTGGGCTGAGCACACTATGTAACGCTAGGGACTCGTCGAATTCTTAAA
>NW_022172325.1:0-6975 GCF_008802855.1 Photinus pyralis
GTTGCAAAGGCAAATGCCAAATGCGGAGTGAGGCGATTAATTGCACGAGTAAAGGAGTGTGTGGACAAAGAGCGAAACATCGCGGCAGCACGTAGAGCAGGGCGATGAGCAGTGCGAGGAGCATAGTGTGGCTGAGGCATAGGCACGCCGAGCGTGGGTAAAGTATCTAGTTCTATGTGTTTGTGTATCATGGAATTCATTATGGTAACAAAAAATAACCTACAGGCATCAAAGAGTGGCATGACGAGGCTCCCACCAAAGATATTCACAGTTTTAATATATAAAACTCTATAACCTATTTTATTAATAAAAAAACACACTAAACAAATCAAAAACACATATCAAATTACATGTAGTGTAATTATACAAAATGAAAGATCCTCTGTGATTGCGTTATCGTTTCCCCACTGAAGAGAATTTCACATATGAATAGGATTAAAGGCTTCGGGTGTAAGTAAATTATATAGGTATGTCGAAAGCAGGGCCCCGAGAGCCGATTCACGGCCCGGGACTGTTCAGCACTTCGGGCCCTACTAACCTTTCAAAAAATGTTTGATACACCAAATAATAATTATATGTAAAAATGTCTAAAAGTTTATTTCCATAGGTAAAAAACCTTACAAAAATTTAAAAAAAAAACGAAAACAAATTCATTTTATATACGTAAGTGTGCATACGAATAAAAACAAACACAACAAAAATTAAATAAAATCATTTTTATTGCAATGGCGCTTTTCGCGATTTGCGACTTGCAAATAGTTCTATAACGCGGTCAAAATTGCACCAAGTCGGATGTGCGACCCTGATTCATCGTCGAGCTTAAATCGTTCTTTATTCTAGCTAGGCAACTAAACGAACGTTCTGTTGAAGCAACTGTCACAGGTATGGTGCAGAATAGTCTTACAGCTATAACAACATTCGGAAACAAGGCTTCAAATTTTAAAGAATGTATTTTATTTAAAAGTTCTAGAGGTGGAAGTTTTTCAATGCCAAAATTTGCCTGGTATATTGCATTTAAATGCAGCAGTTCTTCCTGAAGTTGAGGGCCTATATCTTCGTAAGTAGATTGAAGAACATTTGATTTTTCTTGAATAATTTTTTCAGAAGAATCGACAAAGGTCCAAAGGATGCAAAATAAACTAGTGATCTTCTGTACGGCATTAAATCGTGTAGATAATCCAACAATAACGTTATCTAGCAGTACGTGCGGCGCGTCTGGGTCCATCCGGGCCCCCAGACCGACCGGGCCCCGGGAATTAGTCCCGTCTGCCCCCCCCCTCTTGTCGGGCCTGGTCGAAAGTATACAATACCCTTACCCTTTGTGGGATCCCTAATACATTTTTGGCATGCAGGGCCGCAGGGGAACATGACAGTCTATGTCTCCGGCAACTGGACCGAAGGGTCTCGCAGCCACACCTGTCCAGAGCACCGACTGCTTTTCATACCTGTGGCAGCTTGGACCACAGAATCATCCAGTGTCTGACTTCAAGCGTCAATCTCCATCCTTCAGGACTTGTGGAGTTTCCCTTTATCTGGTTTGCACAGTCCCAGTGTGACCATCAGCGACATACGCCGTTCTCTTTGTGTCCAATGCAGCACGAGTTGGGGGAATTGAAGCAAGATCGCTTATCTTCTGAAGATTTCTTGTTTTCGTGAAAAATTATCTTTGCTCTGATTCTGTGCGGACACCATACAGTTTTACTGTGAATTTTTCCGCGTTCGCGTATACTGTAGGATTAATTTCAGCTTGGGGGTTGAAAATCACATTAAAGGCGGTAACGCGGTAGTAAAAGTATCATTTTTTTGCAGTAAAGGCAAGCGTTCTGTGCGGGCAGCATGGGACGAATCCTTTACTATTGCCTTTAAGGAAATTTCCAACCTCATGACTTTACATAGGTACACTTATACATACTCTGTATGTGGTTTAACAAGTGCAAAATGTGCAAGATGAAGGAACCAATGAATAAAGAACACACTGGGTATATACCTTAAGGCGGGTCTCCACCCAACTGGGCTAAGCCGGCGGCTTCTCCGCCCTTGCCGCCAACACAACATGCCGCGGCTTGCTGCGAATTTGACGCGGACTTAAATTCAACTCCACCACACTGGGCAGATGTATCAGCTTGCAGAAAGTACTTATTCTTCATCCGAGATTGTTTGACTACGACGAAATTTTTTTGTTAAGGTCCTAAAAATTGTTATCAAGCAACAAATAAGAGGAAGCACATGTTTTAGGTACGGCCTCGGGCCTAGTTTAAACAAAAATCTTCGTTGTGAAAAACAAAATACAAACTCAAATTTCAGAGAAAAGCAAACAAAAGACAAATATACCACGTAAACAACGTGAACGTACCGTTTGACACAAATACGCAAAACTGACTGAAAACACACGTTTGCACTTGTTCAGATAAGGCTCTCTAAATGTGAGTAAGCTCGGTCGCCATATTGGACCCAGCCAATGGAGGGAGTTGCCTTGTCAGCTGGTGAATGTTTACTAAACGTTGCTCTGTTTTTATAAATTTTCATGGTTGTATTGCCATTTTCGTTCTTTCGGAGTATAAATATTGCTTGTGTAGTGCCGAATTGGTGTAGTTATATATCAACGTGCGGTAGGAAGACGAATTAATAAGTATTTACTTCAATTCTGTTACATTAATTTAATAAGGTAAACTATTTACATTACTTGATCTTGATCGTTATTCTTTTTGTTCAAGGAATGTGTTGCCTTTGCCCCTAAATGTGTTTCTGATGATAAAGTTTGCCAACTCAAAAATTTCTTGTAAAATTAGGTTAACTTCTTACATGCATGTTTATCAAATTCATCAATTCAAATCATATACCTACATTATCACGTATATTATTATGGCAGATTATCAAGAAAGCATTTTAAAAATGCCCTGCTGTGCAGCTCCAAATTGCAGTAACCGATCTGAGAAACGGTATACAGTCTATACCGAATCCCAGCAGATGAGCCTCGGCGGTCGAAGTGGGTGCAAAACATGAGACGAGATCGAGGACCTGATAAATGGCAACCAACTACAGGTTCACGTATTTGTGAGGTAGATATCTTAGAATATTACCACAAATTTTAAATTATGATTAATTTATTATTTGTTTCTTTCTTCTTTCGTAGGTACATTTTGAAGAGGATCAGTTTGAGACCTGCCGAAAGGACAAATTGAAGAAACTGAAACCCAATGCAGTGCCCACATTATTCGATGTGCCAAATCCTCCCCCAAGGATTACTCCTTTACCTAGGAAATCATTGTACAAGGAAACGAGTGTAGGTACATTCAATTAAATTAAAGGAATTTATAATATTCAGTACCAAGATATATAGAATATATCTTGTTCAGTACCTATCCACAGAAAGTAAGATTTAGAAAGGTAGGTAATATAAACTTGGCGGCAACTGACATTTAAATATTTTTTTCTACAATCGATATCCAAAGTAGGCATTTGCGCTCGTATTTGACAATGCAAACGTCATCTTTTTCGAGGAATGTCACTTTGTCGCTTATAAGCGACAAAATAGCAAAAACGCTCGCTCTCCCAATTATTAACTATAAATCAAATATGCATTGCTCAGAGTATCCAATGACAACGAGTAAATGACATCTTTCATTTGGACATAAGATTAAAATTATTTGAGTGAAAAATTTAAATTTCTGGAAATATGTGAACTGCTCGATTGTAGAAAAAATCTTGTGTGTAATTCGAGCGCAAATTGATTGTCGATTTCAAGAGATTGCCGCGCTCCTTCGTCGCGCGTCAACTGTTTCTTTCAATCGACAATATATCATTTTGCGCTCTTAATACACAAATAGCTATTTAATTTTAAAAGGTTCGCCCTTTAAAATACTAGATTTCGTAATTTATAATGCGAAAAGTGAGAGTATATGGTTCTTCGACAGAAAAAGAAACCAGATTGTAAATTGTAATTAGTTCCGAACTTTGTACCTATTTCTAAATGTATGTAAATTTTGAATGTTTTTCATATAAACCTTTTTACCTCTTTTCACTCATTAAAATAAAAACACTTAATTTAAAAATTGGGCTGAAATATAAAAGCAAAGAACTGTATTAATTTTTGTTTTTGCGCCATTTTCCTTGGGTAGCAAGTCGACACTTGTATGAACTTATTTGAATACATAAGCAGCTGACAGCGTTACTCGCTCCATAGGTTGAGTCCAAAATGGCCGTCGAGCATACCTAACTTTTTAGAGCTCTAGTTCAGACAGAGCCTGCCCTTATCCTTTCACATTTACCGACATTTGCCCGCTAGCAAAATTATGCCGGCGGCCGGGCCGATGCTAGCGGCCTCGAAAGGATGTTATTTCTAAAGCCCATCACACAATGAAAAAAATAAGGAATAAGAAATACGGAATAACAATTTTTGTACTCATTGAATGGAAAGATAATGTTTCCAAGCATCCTCGATGCACGGGAAAACGACTTTCCCGCATCGCGGTGTTTTTTAGTTTCCGCTGGAGAGAAGGGGTTATGCGCGTTCTTCAGTTGGTAGTACTTATTGAAGTCAACGAACGTCATGTCATGGTTAACTGTCATCTGCTGTAAAATCAATTAAACCGTTCGTTGAGGGTATTTAGTGCGATTAATCGGAAACAGACGTACACTAAGTTTTACGTAAATATATAAACAAGAACTTATAACGCAATCAAATTACCCATTTTTCAGAAGTGGAACTCAAGAAAAAGTAAATTTTTGTTAAAACGTCTTAAAATGTGACCAGTGATATCCGCAACTATTGGCATATGCAGCTTAAGAAAGCACATATTAACACACACAAAGCTTCCAAGGATTATAAATGTAACGAGTGTATTTACGCAACTCAAGATAAATCAAATTTGAGATCACATTTGTTCACACGTCTTCTGGGAATATTAAATACGATCAGTACACTTACGCGACCAATAAAAGCACTCTTTTCAAAGCATATTTGTTAACACTGAAGACTTCCAAGGATATGCAGTGCAAACGATGCAATTCTGTGACCAGTAGTAGCACTCATTGCAAAGGCAAAATATGTATTAACCAAAGATCTGAAAGTTTTAAATGTGACCAGTGCGATGAAAAGTGGGTAGTTACCACAGAGTTGTATATAAGTAAATAGAGAGACAGTCTTGTAGCGAAAAATTGACTCCAATTGAACCTTGCGCAGGCCGTTGGTGAGTGTGCGCAGTAGTCAACAACAGAACCGGCTTCAAATTAAATGATCCTTAAAGCAGGTTCGGCTTGAGAATAATATGGTTTCTCATTGCAACAAAAATTGAAAAGAAATTCAATGTGTGGTGAATGATGTTGTTAACACTGTGTCTTGAATAAAAATAATAAGAAACATTACAATCGTTAAGAACTTTTAATACAGTAGACTACAATACAAAGCTGGTAAGGGGCTTACAACATCAGAATCGAGAAAAGATTTTTTGAGATTCTGGTATAAAGGAAATCGTAATTTGTCGTACGATCGAGTTTAAAGATCTATTTATGCACTCAGTGAGTATAAAAATAAGCAATGAAAGAATAAAATAAGTTGAAATTTTATTTTGGTGCGGGACAAAATTTTAGTGTGCAATGCCGAAAACACAGTTTGAATACGGGTAGCCACAAAGTCGACAAACTTCAAATGCCAATAACTCAAATATCTCAAAAATGGAGCATCGGCAGAGGGTATGTACAGTGGCACCACGCTCAGAAGGTTCCTGACAGGGCGTGTCCGAGGACGTTGGAAATTTAGGCTGTACATTCTCATGCAATATTTGACTCTACTAAATATAAATAAGTGGGCCACGCGATATGAGTTGCATTACTTCAAGGGGAAACAGTAAAATTAATAATTTTATTTCTACAAAACGTAAAAATTATTTAAGATTGTTAGATGTTCAACACAATTTACAATTCTGATGCACTTCTGCTGTGTAAATATGGACAGTTATTGAAACAATCACATTGAAATTAATAACACTCACATTGACTAAATTAACACACAACTTTTAACTTTTTTTCATTCATTATCGTCACTTGACCACTAATCATCATCGGAACTGCCGGTGTTCACAATAAATTGTACCTACATTGTCAATAAATTCATTTCTCGTAGGAATGTTATTTCCTTACGATTATTCATTGTTGGTGGCTTATTTATTTGAACACTAATAAGGTACTTACATGAGTTTGCTGGTAAATTTGGTATAAGCTGCTTCTCTAACCACTGCATAAAGTTGGTATGATTCATATCATCGTAATAATCCCCCAATTTACTGTGCGACATCCTCTACAAAACTAGAAGGACTACCAGCATACTACGATGTACATCTGACCAGCCCTATTATAAACTTCCGATACTTCATCTGATTGTTAGCATTTACTCACTCCGTACGATGGGTGAATATACTTAGGTTTCGTCCAAGTATATAACGGGTTTCTTGTCACATTCAGGATTCAGGTTGTTCATTTTCTTTTAATCTTCTTAAATAACGAGATGCCATACTACAATGTCACTTCTTTCCATTACCAACCTACGTTTGTCCCGACACTTTCTTGTATCGAAAACCAAGTTTCAACAATTGCTTGGAAGAGTTTTCCTTCCACCCATATATTTGATCTTTTCTTGCACTTTTCTAGGAGCATTTTAAAATATCCTTTATTTATGTACAGATCGTCGCCTACTAAACATTGAAATGGCGGTAAAGAGTATAATGTAATGAGCATGCTTAAATTATTGCTCCAAAGCGTCTGTTTATTAGCTGAAGCATCTGAAAAGTTATTGAAGTTTTGTTTTGTGATTATGTAACTGAATGCACCCAAAAATCGTGCTGATTCCCTTTCACGCACTGCGCATGAGTCCCAACGGCTCCGCCATTAAAAGTCGGCCACTGTAGTTGGAGTTATTTTTCCACGCGCAGGTCGTATGTACTGCCTCTCTATTTACTTATATACAACTCTGTGTGATTA
>NW_022172326.1:0-1579 GCF_008802855.1 Photinus pyralis
CCAATAACTTTATCTAGAACTTATCCAGCCGATAATATTTAAACGAGGTTCGAAATACCCGAAGTGACGCTAACTGTCGGTTTACCTGGAAGATATCTTATACTTGACTTTATCCCGAGATGGAAATACCGGCCCTAAAGTGCTTAGTCAAGTCGAGTAACTTATGTTTGTTCACATGCGTCCACTTGAATAAATTACTTAAACTACTAAGGGCCGGTTGGCGGTTGCACAAAGACAGTTTAAACCTAGCTTGAAATTAACCAGTGGATTACGGTCTAGGATTGGTTGAAATTTGACGTTTTGTCAAATTTCCACTAATTATATGTCAATCCATTGCGTTAATTTCAAGATATATAATATTAAAGATGGTAGGATGACTCGCCGCCATTATGTAAGACAGAATGCGGCGCCAGTTAAAATCGCTCCCTAGATGTCGCCACCCATCCCAGTGTACTTCACAAAACTGTCAATTTATTCAAACTGAGACTGTCTATATCCTTTATACCTTATTTTACAACGTGATGCAACCGGTCAAGTAGTTTGGAGATTTGGGACATGAAGCACGCCATACCAACTGTCGATATTTTTTTTGGTTGCTTCCGGAGGATGTTGGAGGTTTTTAGGGTGGCTTGGGTGATATCATCAACTTCACAGAAATCAATACGGATAAGATTGGTATCTTATATGGAAGAGAAATGGAATACATTTTTTTGGTTGAGACTATAACTAAGATAGCCCTTGAACGACGGGTAATCTGAAAGAATGCAAAATTTAGGGTCTCCAGTTTCCCCGTGATTATGAATTTCTAACCGGCAAATTACGTGTAATCTTGTGCGATAGCGAATTTTATTTTCGGCGGTTGTTGTGCATATTTTGATTCGTTCTTCAGATTTTTGTGAAATACAAGTTCTTGAATAACAATTTGTAAATAAACATAGTGCATAGAGAATTGCAGGTGTAATCACTAGGAAAACATTACTGTTTCGTAAAATTGTAAATAAATAACTTGACTGTTTACTGTTCGAAGTATTTGTGTAGTTTGTGAAAATATAGTTGTGTGTGTATATTAAAGGTTGATTAATTTAAGTGTTTGGTGTTTGTATTAATGTAATAGGTAAGTCCATTTTTTCGAAAATAAGTTATTCTTAAACATCTTAACTGTTTAACCGTATGTGAAGGTAGAGCCAGTAAGATAGCAGCCGATATAATGTAACAGTGGTGTAGATCATGCACAGGCCACTCCCCTGAAAACCACGCCCTATTTTGAATAGAAACTATTAAATCGGCTGCTCCTTTTTGGCTGCTAGCTTCACTACATCCCTAAGTATTTCACTACATCCCTATACAGTGTATAATTCTATTAATACAGCTGCTTACTTTTTGGCTGCTAGCTTCACTACATCCCTAAAGCGTAGAAATTCAAATAAATCGGCTGTCAGATTCACTATATTCCTATATATATATATATATATATAGTACCTACAAATTCCTATCAAAATGGCCCTAAAGGTACAGGAGCGACTTATTATACGAAAACACCTATTCGAAATTGCTCTCAAAACGGCCTTAAACGAGAGTG
>NW_022172327.1:0-505 GCF_008802855.1 Photinus pyralis
ATTTCCTAATATATTGAGTTTATTTTGATATACAGATATTTGATATTCTTAGTTTCAGGCAGTTACTATGTGCAGATAGTAAATAATAAAAAAAATTGGTTAAGCCGCTTGTGAGCAAGAGGCGAAGAGTGCACTTTCAAATTTGTTTTTTCGATTCTAATAGCCCTTATGGACATTGCATACCTTAACGAGAATAGAAAGATGAAATAATTTTTAATTTCTGGTCGAATGACATGAATACCAAGTTTGTAAGTGGTGTAGTTCCGGAGCCTTTGTGACTCAGACAGACAGGCAGCCAGCCAGCCAGACAGGCAAACAGACAGACATTAAGAGTGAAAAAAGTGCACTTTTTATTTTTTTCAAGTGAAAGTGCACTAAAAAGTGTGCTACGAGTATTTTGCCTTAATAATCAGTTCATCCCAAATGCCAATTCGCCATATTTCAACGAAAATGGCACGCAATTTAAATTGTACATAACAGTATTTTTTATTTATTAACGAAGTTT
>NW_022172328.1:0-786 GCF_008802855.1 Photinus pyralis
CTTTTAGACCAATAATAGAAATATACAACATTAAAACGGGCAGGTACGGAAATAAACGAATGTGAAGGTTACAAAAGGTGACTACCACAGAATAGAAAAGTTATAAACAGGGTGATTGAAATGGAAATACGAACAAAATGTTGATATAATAATAAAACTGTTACAACATTTGATAGTGTTTGAAAACCTGTGAGGATATTGAAAAGCTTTCATAGTTGATAGCCTACAAGTATTTATAAAAGTGTGTTTTAGTTTTTAAAAGCGGTTAAGGCCTTCTAGAACTAACTTCAGAACCCTTAAAAAGAAGTTTTTAGGAACCTCACTGAAATTTTAGAGTACTTTGTGACGCTTTTTCTCTGGGGCCGAAGCTCCACTGCGACATAAGGGTCCCTGGTTCAAATCCGGGTTCGGGCATGGCTATTTGTAAATGTATAGTGGGTTGTGTTGGTAAAGCAGCCTTGGCTGAAACCCCTTCCACTTAAAAATTTATGACCAAAAATTAAAAAAAAATATTTCCCCGCTAATAGAAAATATTTTCGTCTGTATATAAAAATTGAATATAAACCACCATGAATCCCAAACCAAAAGGCCCCTAATGCAAGTGATCGATCACGTAATTTACTACAACACAACAATTTCCAAAGTGTAAACTGATTACCATTATGAGCCTTTACTTATTCTTAGGACCCCCTTGTAACGGGTATATTACCTGGGATTTGATTTTTTCGATTTTCTCGCACAAATAAGTAAATTATAATTTTTAAAACTGTAAAAAATGTCAAGGTT
>NW_022172329.1:0-400 GCF_008802855.1 Photinus pyralis
TTGCCGGCGCTCGTTCCGCCGGATGCTTTCCTATTTATGTGGGTTGGATTAATACAACGCAGAGTATCTACCTATTAAAATATTAAAAGTTACGATCAATGTCAATGCCGACAGAAAAGTTATATGTACTTGGTTCATCTGATTCCTCTTGTTTGACCACTTTTAAAATCATAGTTAAAGTTAATTTGAGAATTACATCAACATGTCCATATTATAGCCATCCATGTTATCATTCCAAATGTGTATGAAACATAATTTACAGATCGCATCGATGAAGTGCCCATATGCCGGCTTTACACGCGCCGGTATGACCGAGCGCCGGCTTTACAAGCGCCGGTGTGACCGAGTGCCGACTAGACAAGTGCCGGCTTGGCATGCCGCCGGCTTGGTGCGGCGCCGG
>NW_022172330.1:0-504 GCF_008802855.1 Photinus pyralis
CCTATGTATCAATTTTCGTTTAAATTCTTCCATAAATAAAAAAGTTGGCACTGCGCATGCGCAAAACCAAATTTTGAAATTGGCGTTTGATTTTCCTTTATTCCAAGTGCCTATGTATCAAAATTCATTCAAATACTTTTATAAGTAAAAAAGTTTGCAATTCGGTTTATAAATGGTCGAGATGCGAAAAGGGCACTGTGAATTTTGAATCGATTCGACTCAACTTTGGGCATTGCGTATTATATGGCTAAAGCTATGCCCATTTAGAGATTTTTGATAACATAAGCTATGCCCATATTGAATTTCATGCAATTCAGTTAATAACTAACGGAGATGTAAAAGCGATCGGACATTTCTAAAGAAAGTTATCGTTCACACGGACAGATAGAGGGACAGACTGACAAAGGAACAGACGGACAGACCAACAGACAGACGACAGACAGAAATACAAAATTATAAACGATCTCTAGGATTGTTAATAAACGGCAAAAGTGTAAAATTATG
>NW_022172331.1:0-1216 GCF_008802855.1 Photinus pyralis
AGTTTTTCATTTAGAAAAAAAATGAGAGCCAAACAACATCGGATGACTTCTTTTGGCCCACCTTGTATGTATAATACCATGAGTAGTCGAAGTATCGTCGAATATTTTTTAGGTGCTGTCACGAATGCTAGTTACGCTGATTAATACCACAAGCGCTTGCGCGAGTGGTATTATAAAGCGTAACTAGCATGAGTGTAGCAGCACCTTAAAAATAATCTACAAATACTTAGACTACGAATGGTATTCGAAGGACTATTCAACGAATCAAAAGAGACTTTAAGCGTAATTATCCACGCGTAGTTATAATAATAATAATAATAATCCATGACTACTATAATCGTCGAAATAAACTACGAAGTTTCATTTTGCTTGATTTTATTTAATTGTGCTCCAAACCAATTAGTTACAACCCATTTACTGACTCTAACTACCAAATTTAACGAAGAGACCCCTGATGGTTTCCAAAAGAAATTGTTTATGGTAGCGTCGTACGAACTGTAAGTATTTCCTAATTTTAACAATCGCAGTAATCATGATCAATGCTTTTTAATTCAGATTGTACCATTTACTTGCGAGAAAACGAGGTGACAATATCACAATCTTGGATTAGGGCACAACAGACAGATTTTTTTTGCACCAAATCCGGGGTGGAAAAATACCGAATGCAGCAATTGGTACAAAAACTGTCCTGTCGGTATTAACGAAATAACAAAACGGGTGAAACATGCTGCTGAAGAGACCGATTTAGACATAAAGAAGAGGAAGATAACGAACCATTCCTTACAATCATCAGCAGTGTCCAATTTAGCAAAATTAGGCGTAGGGCCACAGCAGTGTTAGTTCGATTAAATCCTATCTTCAACTTGATAGCGATCACCATACATCAACTGTGGAGAAGATGAGAGAAAACCGAGACGTTGCTTACAACAATGAAACAAATAGAATTGTTGTACATGATAGCAATTTTTCAATTTCTTCTACAGGAAAAACTGCAAGACTGTTAATTTTCCTAATTGTACTTTTTATTCCTCTAATTGTAATAATAATAATAATAATAATAATAATTATTATTATTATTATTAATATTAATAATTATTTTTTATATTTTTTATTTTTTTATTTTTCTTTAGAACCCTACATAACTTCACTAGACACAGACACAGGCACTAATCGTTACTTGATTTTAATCCGTGCGATTAGTTAACCAGGCTAGACC
>NW_022172332.1:0-449 GCF_008802855.1 Photinus pyralis
ACATAAATTTTCACTTTTCATTTGTTTAAACAATTGTTCCGGTCAGAGTTGCTGATTTATTTTTTAACTATTTATTAAGTAGACCCTAAGGAACAGTTTAAAAAGAAAATTAGCTCATTTAGAATTTTTTCCACTAAAAAACGCCTGGACTAACAGTCTACAGACCTGTTTACTTCTTTGCCATGACTCATCAGTTAATTCTTATCTCTATAATGAGAAAAACAGAGTACGACACTATCTCGCTGTCCGCAATACTTACCTTGCGCTTTTCTACACCCAGACCGCTTATTAGATTGCCGCGAATCGCAACCCGTTTGAACCAGTCAGTGTTTTCAAATTTGTTTATTATTAAGTTTCTTATTTATTTTCGTACCTACTTACGGAAGTGGGCGCAGCACGCAGTTGGTTAGATTTTTGTTTGAAATGGACAAGTAAGTATGAAAAAAAAA
>NW_022172333.1:0-9398 GCF_008802855.1 Photinus pyralis
ATATTCCATTGATCCATTTAAGTTGGTGTTTCTTTTCCTATTTGACTGTGTTGTTTCGATTCCTGGCTGCGCTAATTTATCCTGTTTGTGAAGCGAGAGCAGGATTGCCTAATTGTTGTGGAAAATAAAGCTTCTGGCACCCTATCTAATTTTTCTCTAATTAAGGAACCTCGACCCACCGACGAGCAAGGCCGGCAACATACTCTTGTCCATCGCCAGGACTTTGAAATTTGTATTTTTCTGTATTGTTTCTTGCTGTTATCTTTTGTACGTGACAATGTTACAAATTTAATTCGTTAACCTGTTAGGTGCTACGTGTAAATTGGCACCCACATAATTGAAAGTTGTACCTATTGCTCAGTAACGGTGAAACTTTTGATGTTACAATGTAACGCACAAACAAGCACAAACGAAGCACAAACAAATAAGCGGGTGACAATTTTAGTTCATTGACCTTTTGGGTACTGTGTACAAGTTGGCACCCGCATAATTGAAAATTCTATTACTCAGTAACGGTAAGAGTTTTGATGTTACAATGTAAGGCACAAACAAACACAAACGAAGCACAAACGAATAAGCATATTACAATTTTAATTCGTTAACCTTTTGGGTGCCACGTAAAAGTTGGCACCCGCATAATAAAAATTGAAATTACATAATATTGGTGCGGGTGTTGACTTTAAAATGTATCGCACAAACAAGCACAAACGAAGCACAATCGACGTATTATCATTAAATTGTTTGTGCCTTACATGTTGGTGCTAACTTTACGGACCACTGTTTTAGGTGTTGTTGCTATAATCAGCATCGGAGGCGCATTTTCCTTGACTAGAACAATGGGCGACTGTAGAAAAGAAAAGGTGAGCTAAGGCCACGTATGAAAGAGGTACCTAACAAAATCCAATTTTGATGTAGCACACAGCGCCCGCGCCGCGCGGTAAGCAAAAATGACAAACTGATCTAATTACATTTCGTTCATGGGTAAAATTGTTCGAGTAAAAATGTTATAAAACGGAGGTGTATGGGCAAAAACCGACGTGTAAGTCGTAGTACTGACCAAACTGATTGGTTTTTACCACCCGCACGTGTAAGGGCATTGGGATAAAAAATGATTCCCCACTTTTGACGAAAATACACGTTTTGAAGCACCAGGAATCCGAATCAAACAAAATCTCGATGATGTCGGTCCGTCTGTACGCTCATTTCCGGCAAAACGCCTGAACCGATTGGGACCAAATTTAGTACACCATACACCAGGCATGTGAAACACGCGGGCCACATGCGGCCCCCCGTTCTGAAACCTGCGGCCCCCCGTTCTGAAACCTGCGGCCCATCACGATTTTTGTAAATTATAAAATTTAGTTGTACCTACTGTGTGTCCTATTTTGGTTGAGACTTGAGACTGCAGTGTATCTCAGCTGTTTTTAAAGATAGACTTGCGGTTTTGTGAAACGTATAATACCACAAACACAGTAAATCTAGCTGCGTTAGATTCTGAGATACAAGGTGAAAACGAAAAGTTTCTGAGATTTGACCCAAAGTTGGTATTTAGTAGATGCAACACTATGTATATCTTAACTTCAATTTCTTATCATTCCTTTTCCTGATTACATTGATGTATCACAACCTATTTTTTTTTTAAATTTTAGCGATGAAACAATAAAAACCTTGTTTTTTACTTCTTTAAATAGTAGGCCATGGATTCAAGGAGATTTTGTTTTGTTTATTGTTTCCATTGTAACTACAGCAGTCGATGCCAATCAACAAAAATGGCTGACGGTCATTTCAAAATTTTGAAAAATGGTAAATAAATATAGAATGATACATTACTGTAATCACGAAAAAGAATGCAACAAAATTGATGTTAACATACAATACAAGGTGTTGCATTTAAAAAATATCACATTTGGGTCAAATCTCAGAAACTGTTGTCCAAATTTTTTTTACTATGTCACTGGTTTCTACGTAAAAATACCTAAGATAGGCAGTTTTTACTTACATGGGTAGTCAGATATGACAACATCACAAAAAGTTCAATTTTTCATATTCACCCTATATCTCAGACCTCAGAAACAAACGTAGTTGGATTGATTCTGTTTGTGGTATTGTTTCACAAAAAAGTGGCACAGGGTCGCCAAAAACACAAGTCTCTTATCTTTAAAAGCAGCTGAAATACACTGCAGTCTTAACCAACATAGGACACACGGTACATTTTCTTGATAGTGATACTAATGATTTTATGATCATTTGCATTTTTTCGTTTTTTGTATTATTTTGTATACTTTTTTGTTAATAATAAAAAATCTAAATTTTTTTATGTGGACTTTTTATGATGTCCGCAGCTATAAGTGGAAACTTTATAATGGCCCTTGATGATAAATGAGTTTGACATGCCTGCCCTCCACCTATTCATAAACATAAAAGGAAGAACTGAAAATCTTTTGGATAGAATCCCGCATGCGCAAGTGTATCAAATTCTCATTTCCGGCCTCGTTTCCGGCTAAACGGCTGAACCGACTGGATCCAAATTTGGTACCCATATTCTTATACATTAAAAGGGCAGAATCCCACATGTACAGGTGTGCGGGTGGTATCTGTGCTAGCCACAGCAAATTTTTGGGGCACCGTTTCTGAGATTTGTTCCAAAGTTGGCATTTTTTGAATGCAACACCCTGTATATCTTAATAGGATTTATTTTTCATTCTTTTTTCTGATTACATTGACAACCTATATTTTTTTAAATTTTTGCCATGAACCAAAAATAAAAACCTTATTTTTTACGGTTTTTAAATGGTAGGTAGGATTTAGGGAGATTTTGTTTTGTTTATTGTATCCATGGTAAGTAAAATCAATCGATAAAAATTGCTAGCGGTAGAAGCGTGTCATTCCAAAATTTTGAAAAATATCTAATATAATATATAATCATATAAAAAAGTATAGGTTGTGATACATAAATGTAATCAGGAAAAAGACTGAAAAAAATTGACCTTAAGACCTTAGGATAAATATCCGTGAATCCATGTTCTACCATGTAAAAGCCGTAAAAAATAATGTTTTTCTTTTTGGTTCATAGCTAAAATTAAAAAAAAATGTAGATTGTGATACATCAATGTAATCAGAAAAAAGAATGAAACACGATTCACCTTAAGATATACAGAGTGCTGCATTTAAAAAATATGAACTTTGGGTCAAATCTCAGAAACGATGCTTCACGCATTTTTTTACTACGCCACTAGATTCAACGTAAAAATATCTAAACTTGACAGTTTTTACTTTTTTCTTTCTTACACATGGTAAGATTTATGATAACATTTAAAAAATCATACTTTTCACCCTGTATCACAGACACAAACGTAGTTAGATTGATTCTGATTTGTGGTATTAAAAGTTTCACAAAAAGTGGCACATGGTCGCGAAAACCGCAACAGAAAACAGCTCAGATATACACTGCAGTCTCAACCAAAATAGGACACACGGTACATCGGCCAAATTGTACATGACTTATCTTATAGTATATACCTGTAAAACCTTCTGCTTTTATGAGCATTTGTAGGAAGATTGGAAATTAAGTAGGTACATAACTTACTTTTTTGCAAAGCAATGTATGAATTGCAATAATTTGTGAACATTTGAACATCAATCGAAAATCCCCAAAAGGAAGAAGAGAGGAATTGGCACTATATAAATACAAAACATCCTAAAATAAAACACAAAGTCCTACTATAAGAATTAAAGGGGCAACATTCGGGAGACGAGAAATTTCAAAAGCTATAAATACATATTTGATCAGAACTACTGTTTTAAAGAAATTTAGGTAGGTATTGCACTTAGATTTTTTAATGTTTTAATTTTCAAATTGTGTGAGCCAACTTAATTTAGGAAATGGTTTAAATTTAAAATAATGTATCTATGTAAAATCTCTGCGACTGAAGAAAATCTTTTCTTACATTCCAAATTTTATCTTTTTAATTTCATTTTAGTCAATTTGTTTTCAATTGAGTAGATTTTTTTACCACGGCGACTCGACCGATTCGCAAGTAAAATGATTGTGCAACCTGTCACTTCGGAAATGGCAATATTTCACAAAATTGATTGAGGTAGCACCCAAAACTTTAATTTCACAAATGGTTGTTGGTACCTACTTCGCACAACTAAACGCAGCCTAAGCAACGGTACAGCGACAACCTGCAATCAATAGGTGATCTAAGAGCAAGGCTTTACTGTGCGTAGACAGACAAATGAACGGACAGACAGACGGAAAATCGGGGATAATATTTTGTTGCATTATAGCGTCTATTCACAGAGATTGAGATAGGAGATGTCGTACTTCCATTGTTGTACGTATTAGTAAGCTTCTACATAGTGCCTACTTTCCTAAAGGGTTCTAGTTAAAACTCAAAGAAAATTATTTTGCTAAGAACTCCGGTAGATTACAATTATGTTGGAAAGATAAGAATGAACTCCTCCTTTTATCAAATGGGCGGTAACACGTAACTGAAGTTTGAATTCCGCAAGACGTGGCAGCACTTTCCTAATAAAATTTTGCTAGAATTTTACAGTTGCAGCGTCCCGGGCCGTGTCTGTTTACTGGTACATAATAAACTTTTTTCAGTTACTGTGAATGGATTTTGCCAAAGGAAGGTTAAAGCTAGGATTGTATCGAATTTGTTTTGCTACTATTTTTTTTGTTTAAGATCTACGACCCTTTGAATATTGTCTAAAATAGCAATTCTTTATCGCTCTGTATCGTATGATTTAAAGTGACTATTTAAAATACAATTCGATACAATCCTAGATCTCACCTTTATAAACATCATAATCACTGAATTTTAGCAATATTACGTTTCGTTTAAGAATAAACAGGCACGGCGCGAAACACTTTTACATAGGGTTTTTGCGCTGGTATAGTAGCCTCTTAAAAGTTTTGTTGGCTTACATTTTGACAGAAACTCATAGATGCCTCAGTAGCTTAAAACCCGGATTACCAATGAAACCCCGCCCGGACGCTCCCCGGACGCCCCCTAAACTAAGACAAATCCGGGGAAACCCGGACGGATGGCAACCCTACAGGATTATAAGTGGTATAGAATTCATCTATAAACTTCACCAAAATTGCGAGCCACATACACATACGCACTGAACTGACTGTCGACTGAACAAAAACCGCATACAATATACAATACCTACAGAGCTTTTAACAATTTAATGCAACCTTTGCAACGGTTGTTCTCAAAATAAGCTTATGCTTATCTTGCAGATTCAGCATCATTACAATTACATCATAATGTTAAAAATTATTATATGGGTTGTTAAACTACAATCTTTCAACCGCAATGTTTTCATTTAACAATGCGTTATATACTAAACTGTATTATACACAAATAATAAACCCATTTCGTTAATAAACTATATTTTAATGTTTATTATCTATTTGCTCTTGGATATATTTAAATATCTAAGATCATATTTAATACAATATCATTATTATAGTGAGAATAATTTGATTAGACATATTCATATTGTACAGTGTGTGTCAAGGTTTGTTTGATTTAATAATAGCTTCTCGTACTGATTACAATATAATTTTTACTATATGATTTTAACAATCCATTTTTCTCCGTGCATACCGAAAAACGCATTTTTTAGCGACGCTCTGGAATGGCTGGGCAGAATTGTTACCCCTTTCGCACAAATTAATATCGAGCGTTGTGCAGAAGGAGTTTTATAATTAATTTCAAAATTTCTTCGAACCTAAACCTCACGCTTGTGTTAACATTACACGCGTAAAATTGTCTACAAGCAAGTTTGTTTTCATTCACAAGGTGCACCAATAATTTTCCTTTTTAATAAAGGTACAGGTGAACAAATTAACGGTACCTGTAGTTACAACCGGATGGTATTTTGCATGCCGCGACACAATTTTGAATTTTGTAATATAGTTTTTTCACCAAAATTTCAAGTGCTAGGTAGCAATTACGTGCCCTTTTACGGTACCGAATTTTCTGTTCGACAATTTATAATAAATTGCCACTTTTTTAGGACCAGCATGTAATGAGTGTAATCTTAACCACCTTAGTTTATGAAAGTACACATGTACCCACACGAGGCGCAGTGAAACTTTGATCATCATAAATTCTGGACGGCAATTAATAATTTAAACCGAATTAATATTGAAAGCGACTTTAATCGATTATTACAAGTTTCGTTTCCCGGTCGTAAGTATTTACTTTTTACCTACGTTTTGGCGCATTTGTGACAGAACTTTGGAATTGTTTATGGTGGCGTTTTACAGTTACCTTTTAATAATAAATTGTAATTTATTAATATTAACCCGCAAATATGGCGCACTTGCGCATTTTTTAAAGTTCATTATGCAGTTTAATGAGGAAACAGGACCACGTATATGCACCTGGTAGCCTGGTGCTGGTTCCTTAAAAACACCTGCTTATTGATGATATCCATCATTGATGTCCGCTTCTTTAAAGTACATTCATTATTTGTTTGAAATTAAGGAAAAAGTCTTCTCTGCCGTATTTTATTTAATTGGCGTGAGTTTGGGTGCTTTTTTATTTAACAGCATTGCTATTCGCTTCTTATCTGACTGGAAAGAAAACTGTCGTATGTCAATATAAAAGAAAAGTTTGGTGTTATCATGCTCCTCATCCCTTAGCACCCGATACAGTATAACCACAACGTCCCTTTTGTGGCTTGTTTAATGTATCACTTTCCAAACGGCGCTCTTTCCAATGTAGTAGTATTTTACTAGCCTCGTTTCTACGAGAGAGCAGATAAATGAACCTGTAAACCTCCTAGTTCTTGCAACAAGTACGTAACGCAACAACAGCAGGTAAGTTAGTCTTCACAGATACTTCTCAAAGGAGGTAGAGGATGTGTAGATTGGAAACCGTTAAAGGAACTAATTAGTACACTAGAAAGAACTCAAAAGGCTAACGTTAAGGACCACGAGATCCAGGAGAAGTTGGAAGGTAAAGAAGTTCCAATAGTGTACCGGAGAGGTACAGCAGCTTATGGCGAAGACAATCAAGAGGGTCATATCGAGTTTAGAGAAGAGAAAGAACAGAACGAGATTGCTGAATGCCATCCCATCATCTTAAGAAGAATAGAGGAGATGGAACAACAATTCATAATGGATACTGAAAAGGAAACGGCAAAATATGTTAAAGAGTAATAGAAAAGTACAAGGCGAATTAGAATAAGGAAAATACGAAATAGACAAAGAGATATCAAGGCGATCGCAGGCAACAAAAGAAATTATGAAAAAACAAATAACAGACGAAGAAAAAAGTGGATGCAGAAACATTCGGATTAAGAAAAACAACTGAAAAATTGAAGAGGATTTGAACCCAAAATACTTAACGCCAATTCGCGAATTAAAAGTCCAGTGACACTGTTCAGGAAGAACTATCAGAGAGCTGGTGTCCACTTAATCGTCACGTACATTCGTCAATAGAAGAAAAATAATTTTAAGGGTAATTAGGAGAACCCACCGTCATCTAAGAAGAAGAGGAAGAAGACAAAATTTGAAAGAAGCATTTTAGCCAGACCCTGGTATCCAATTTGTTGTTTAAGGGATGGCATGTTATTTTTGGTTATTATTTTCATTAAAACTTTGATACTTTCGATAGAATTTTGTATTATAGATCAAGGTTTTTTTTCTTTTTACCTTACCAATGTAACAATTTATACGGTATACGGATATCTGCAGATCCCATTGGTTTCTATTTATTTTAAGAATAGTATTTGGGAAAAATATGAGTAAATAAAATTTCCCGCGTTTTAAATCAAGAAATGTTCCTCTGGGGCGCGTTGTCGAGGATTTTTTTACCTTTGTGCCACCTCGTAGAGAAATTTTGATCGTACTGCCTTTTGGAGGTATTTACGTAAACAATTTTCGTCATAGTTTCTCACCCACCGTAGTTCTAGTTTCACTTGGTTCAATTTTTTGAAAAAATTGTTATAATACAAAAAATCTCACCGATCTTCTCGTTCAATTGGTGGAATTATCCTTTGGTTTCAAAGTCATCCAATTAATCTAAACAATAGAAAACGACATTTTTTCAAAAAATCTTTAATAAGAAATACTCACCGACGTTCTTGTCCGCTTGGCTAAATTCTCTGGCTTTTTATGCCATTCCAATATTCTAAAAGCAGAAATTTAATAGCAAGTTTTTGAAAAAAACATTAATAAAAATGACTCACCGATATTCTCATCCACTTGGTAAAATTTCTCCATAATTTCATATGCGTTCCATTAATCTAAAGAGATAAAGATGCGTTATTTTACACCCAATTGACAGTTTTTTTTAAAATAATCATAAATTAAAAAATTCACCGATACTCTCGTCCACTTGACTGAATTTCTCCATTGCTTCTTATACCATTACATTACTCTAAAAAGAGAAATGTGTACTAGTAGAAACCAATCAGCCACCCCCTCCACGTTTTCCTGGCGTCACGCGTACTGCGCTGTGATTGGCTGTGCCATTTTGAGGGGGTAAAATTGAATTTGTTTGGGAAATTTGAATGTCTGAATTTCCGAATGTCCGCTGACTTCACTGCAAAAATGGAGAAAGTTGTCTCATGCACTGAAACAATTAATACCACGGCTAGGTCAGTAATAAAAAAACTTTTAAATTCCGTAACTGGACCTCGTCAGGAATATAAAAACGAATTCTAGCAAAAACGGTTTTTATATAAAATCCCCAAAACGGCCGACTCCAACTGTCAGTTGGATTTGTCCTTGTGAAATGACACCGCAAATTAGAAAATCGATATTGGAACTAACTTGCAACTTGCAACGCAATCCGATTTGCTTATATACTAAAGTCGTGTGTTCCCGAGCGGTCGCGAGCACATTGTAAGATAAAATACGTCATATTTCTTTCTACATCCGCCTTCGTTCTTTATCGACGATGACTAATCTTTCATGGCGCCTAAGTTTAGCCTTAAAATATGGACTTATGATAATATTTTCATTCACAATTAATTGTCGAAGTTTTCTTATTGTAATATCTATTACCATCCATGGTTATTACCATGGCTCCGTACCATGGTAGCAATTATTCAAAAAATACTGCCCCCTTCATATCCTTATTATGGCACTAAAATTCCATAATAATATTTAAAACCATTTTCGAAATATTACTTTGTAACACTTTAAAAACACACAAAACTCGCAAATTATTAATTACATCACCTTTCTGAGATTTAAATAGGTTCTCTTTTCCTGCTGATATTCCTGTAGGTTTGTTATGACTTTGTGGAAGATGTGACCCATTTTACAAGCTGTTTAATTGTGCGTCTCAAATCCATCTGTTCCAAAAAATCCATCTGTTTCAACTTATTAACAACGAAAAGAATATTATACAAAAATAATA
>NW_022172334.1:0-43995 GCF_008802855.1 Photinus pyralis
TATTTGCATCAGTTGCTCTCAAATTATTCTCAATTTCCTCTTAAGCTTCCTCGTCAATTTTCTCTTAAAGCCTATCAAGTTTCTCTAAACGTTATTGCTCTTTTCCTGTCATCAAATGTTCTTCAGTTTTCATCAGCGTTCGCCTATTCCTCCTAAGCTGTTTTCAATACCCTCAATCTTATCAATCATTTGAGTCATGTGCCTCTCTAATTCCCTGTAAGTTCACATCAAATCCTCTCAAATTTCCATCAAGTTCACTGTTCTTCTCAAATTCCTCTTTAAGCTTTCGCCGAGTTACCCCTCAAGTAATTTCCTCATCGGCTGTTATTTTTCCCGGTTCCCATCAAACTCCTCTTAAGTTTCCTTAAAATTAATTTTTCCTCTCATGTTCAGGTCAAGTTTTTTTTAGTTGCTTGTACTCTGGGATTTGTAGACATGGAAAATATGTTGCACCATTAAAAAACTGAAAATTATCTAAAAACTTTCCTTCATCGGAATTCATTTTTTTAAGTTCCCTGTTTTACTTCATTAAACGAAAAATTTCCTAATTTAAAAAATAATTTCAGCTCATTAGGTTTTTTTGCACGCATGAAAACCAAAGGAAAATTTTAACATTAGAAATGTTCATGTTTTGGTATATAGTAACAAAGTTATTAGTTTCGTTCAAGGCCAAAAAACTACTGTGTCGTATCAAGTGGCGATTGTACCGTACTCGGCCGTGATCGGTAGATTAAGGAAAAGTCTCGGATATTGTCGATACGGTACTTACTTAATAGTGCTCAATTATGTTATCTCTTTTAATAGTACACGCATGTTATGACGCTTATTATTTCGGAAGGTTTACGTGATCCGAGCGAATAAGAGTTAGTTGTGTTTTACAGACGGCGTTATACGGTTATCATTTCCAATGTCTCCGATGGTTGTATGATTTGCGAAATCTGTGAATTTTTGCCAGAGTAAGTGATGTTTTGAATATTGAATATATGGTTACGGAATGCGTTCTTCTTTTAAACTTTAATAAAAACTTGAATTTGAGGTAGTTGTAAATAATATTGCAAAAGAGAATTTTATATCAGATATCAATTAGATATGGCTCACCCTATGAGACCTGGTGATTTTTAGGGGAATTTTTTGAAAGAAAACAAATTCCCCTTTTGTGATGGTTTGCCCGTCTGCGTAACTCTAGAATAAAAAGAGACAGCGATATCGAACCTTTGCCAATAATTTCTACGAAGAATTATTGCATGTGAATTTTTTGATACTCAGCTCGCATTCGGAAACCAATCTTTTAATCCGGCTCTTCAATGGCACTGATCGTTGAATTCGAAGAAATCGATTGGCGTCGGTTTGGCATCGCTGTCTCTTTTCATTCTCGAGTTAGACGAGGTGCAGACGGACAGATGGGCGCGAAAAATCAGCAAATTCCTTTGTGCCACGTTTTAAGTAAAGCTCAGAACCTATTTACGGTAGCGGATGCTATAAAAGAAATATAGGGTAACTTTAAAACTGAGTACACCATCATTTGTTTCGAGGGCGAGTTTTTTAAATTTCGATCGGGTTTTCTTTTTCCTCTGAAACAAAAGCCTGGTGAATCAATCGAATTTGAGAACTTTCGGAGACAGTTTTCGGAGAGAATCTCCCGGATCGAATTTCCAGGAGACGATCTTCTAGTGGTGAATTTACCTGGAAGTGAATTTTCTTGAGGGCAAATTTTTAAAGGTAAAAATTTGACGGTGTGACAGATCTTTCGAAGGAGAATTTTCCGGTACCTAATACTGTAACGGAAATAGAAGGGATGTTTAGTCTTGATACAAATTTTCTTTTGGAAAACAAAGTTCCTAGCCAGCTAATATTCCAGCGTGTTTTTTTGGAGACGAATTTTCGCCGGAGAGAATTTTCCGATGACAGATCTTCAGAGATCGATTCTCTTGGGGGCGAATATACCTGGGATAAATTTTCTTGGGGGTAAATTTTTTAAGTCAAATTTACCGATGGTCGTCACAGAAGGAATCAAACTATAAAGAATTTATTTCAAGAGCAAGCTTTCTATCAGAAGGGCGAAGGGTCGAATTTTTCTTTTAGACAAATCTTTCGAGGGAGAATCTTCAGGGATACCGAGGGCTAATTTACCTGGAGGTGCGAATGCATTCGTTCAATTTGACTCCCACAAGTCCCCTACTATCTTAGTTTTTTGTAATCTTTTATTTACGCCCTGTAGGTAGACGGAAATAATCATCTTTCATGAATAAAGCACGAACTTTTGACAACATTCTCTCATTAAAATAACATTCTCCATAAATCTTATGAAATGGGTAAACAGTTATGTTTGGCATGTCGACGCATAAGGGAATTGCAGAGGGAAAATTGCGGTTAATCCCGGAACAAAATTGAACTGGAGTGGACATAATTTAAATATTGATAGTAATATTCAGTTCCACGTATAATTCCAATAAAACGTTCTTATAACCACAGTTATCCGTTCGGCAGCTAATTTTTTCAGGATTTCTAATAATTCACCCCCTTTGAGCTTTGAGCTGTCAATCAAGCGGGGCGCGAAATAAAAACTGTTAAAGCATAAATTGTATTTTATCTTATCAAGAAATTACTTCTCTGTATAATTAGCAATAGTTACATATTTCCAAATCCGATTAAATCAGGTTGCGAGCGATGCGGCCGATACCTTAACCCCTCGCAGCTTGTATCCGACGAAGAGCAAGCTTGACATCGACATCCCGCAGCCTCCAAATATTCGTATCTTGCGGCGGAAGGAAGTGCGCCTTCTTCGCAGTGTCTTAATATGGCCAACGCTTTGTTTCTACCATGATGAACGCAAACGGGGTGCAAGGACTTCTTGTACGGAAATCGCCAATCTGAAATCTAAATTACAAGAGTTTTATGGGGGAAATTTTTCATAAAACGCATCGTGTCGATTAAATAAATATAAACCTGATATTAAATTCCGAACGCGGTTACATAAAGTTTACAGCCATTTTACAGATTTAATATTTGTAAAATTGCGACGGGGAGGTTTACGTCAAAATAAAAATCAACGGCTCGTTCCAATTATAACAGAAACAAAGAAGGGACAGCGGTTCATTAGCCGCACATTCTTTTCAGTATGATTGGGATTGATTTTTTGGTGTGGTATTGTGGCAGCTCATGACCATTTAATTAATTTTTTCATGCACACACATAGAAATTTAAATTACCTCATTGGAATCGCACCTCCCCCAACAAGACAAAACCGAAAGGGTGTCCCAACACTCTTTGCCATTTTCATCACTTTGTGTCACGCGGTAAGTGTACAATCTTCGATGACAATCTAACGTGTTAATTGGATCGACGCGCTCAAGATCGGCGTTAACAATTTTTTGCGTACCGCTAATTGAGGCGACCGTAAGAAGGATGCCAATGCCGAGGAACATTGCGATAATTAACCTGGAAAGACAACGACACTCTGTTAGGCGAAAAGTTGCAAAAGATTCGTACCTGGTTGACGTTTCTGAATGTTTTTCAGTGTTGTACATGAACTTTCAGATTAATAAAGTTGAAAGCATCCCTTATTATAATTTGGGGCGTGTTTTAAACGCGTCGGCGCATCCCTCTTTTTTCACTTTTTTTTGTAATTTTCAAAGTACACAAAGTTTTCCGTGCTTAAGTTTTAATTGTTTTTAGGATTACAGAGCACAAAGCCTTATTGTGATTAAATAATCGGTTTAATATGGAGCATATTCGAGTATATAGGGACGCGCATATTGTATAAGTAATAAGCATATCGCTCCAGTTTTCTCTTGGCCGTTTTTTAGTAAAAGTTGAGGAGACTGATTTAAAATGGTGTCCTCGTTAACAAATGACCTTTAGTTGATTTATAATGAATACCATTTTTGGAAGAATACGTACGCAATTAGTTTATCACACAATTATTATTGTTCCAAATATTGTTAAAAAATGACGAAATATAAAGGTGAGGCGAGGACGCGATGCCGCCGAAGCCGAAGCAATGTACACCCTATTGTAATAAAAGGAAGACAATGGGGAACATATTATAGCTTCGGCTTCGTCTTACCTCACTCTGTTGCTACCCTTCCGGATGCCTGTGATACCTGGCACGACGACGATTATGTTTAAATACTCTATGAGTAACCCTGCAACTGCTCTCTAAAAACAAATTTTCTTCCCGTTTTAAACTTAGCACAATTTTATGGAAAATTCACACATATTCCTGTGTGCGGTCACTACGCCAGCCACAAGACGCCTGTCCAGCAAGCTTCAAACAAAACCACTTTTACATTTAAAATTGTCATTATTTTCCTCGTAGACATCCGGATTCTGCTATAAAGAAAAAATCCCAATACTAACTTGGCATTTTTCCATTTGAAAGAAAAAATCCAAAGAATTTATTACACAAATTTTGACCAGCACTTGACATAAATCTTGGGCAACAATAGAAAAAACTGACATGAAAAAAACTCTATCCGGATCGAATAATCACACCAAATAATTAATTGACAATTGACAAATTTATTTCAAAAAAGGAATGTTGAATCTTTGTTTCCTGTGGGGTATTCCATACCCCCAGAGAATACCCCCAGATTCAAAATATTTAGTGTTTTTAGCATAATTTTTAGAAAGAGACCATCTAACGTGAGTTCTTAGGGATGAACGTTTTGTGTGGGAACGTAACACCGGGGGTGTGGAGGGTATGGAATATCACCCCAGTACCTACACGAAAATCATATCATACTTAGTAAGAAAAGGAATGTTGACTCTTTGTTTCCTGGGGGGGTATTCCCCCGATTTTGCATTTTAGCACTTACACTACCTGTACTTTTTTTAAAAAGGAACAATCTAAAGTAAGTGCGTAGGGGGTGAATAGTAGGAAAAGGAATGTTGAATGTTTGTTTCCTGGGGGAGAAAAGAACCTGATGTTACTTGTGGGTATACTTTCTGGGTACTGCAAACTAAACACATGCACCTCAGAGGTTTGGTAGAATCACCATATTCTGGAGGACAGGCAAGAGACGGCACACCACATACTTTGTGAATGTACCGCACTAGTCCAACTGAGACTGAGGCTACGATTAGACTCGCCACTCCTTCTAGTACCATTCGGTTCATTTATTTATATTTATCTATTTATTTATTGCCCTACACTACAGGCTTATCGCTCAATTACAGGACAGGACAGGGATTAGACTCGCCACTCCTTCTAGTACCATTCGGTTCATTTATTTATATTTATTTATTTATTTATTGCCCTACACTACAGGCTTATCGCTCAATTACAGGACATAGTAAAGTAAAGTAGTGTACAACAGTGTAATCTATACTTAAACAAAAAAAGAAAAAAGTTCCAAACTAATAAAATAGATCCTAACATACATAAAAGAAAATAACAAAACAGAAGGATCACGTGTGGGATGGCTTAAGTGACGTTGAGGGATCGGACGAATCTAATCAGGGAGGTAGTGAGGCACACGTGGACCCTATTCGTTCTCCTATCGTCAATCCACATCCTGGGGGATATTCCAAAACTTCCAGATCCCTTGGTTTTACATTCTTCTCAAAATATTTACTGCTTTTACTTAGCATTTACACCATAATTTTTAGAAAGAGACCATCTAACGTGACTTCTTAGTTTTGTGGGAGAAAGTAGCACCGACGGGTCTGGAGTGTATGCATATCACCCCAGTACATGACAATCTTATGTTGAATTTTTGTCTCCTGGTAGGCATTCTATACCCCCCCAGACCCCCGGTTCTACTTTCTCTATTTATAATCTTTAAAATGAGCCCATCTAACATGACGTCTTAGGGGTGAACGTTTTGTGGCGAGTACACCAACCATACCACCCCAGTACACGAAAATATTATGATAGTATAAGATATGTAATTTTGAGTTTTTGCTGCCTGGGGCCTGGGGGAGGGGGAGGTTACATTCTCCCTCAAAATATTGCTATGTGCATTGGTCCCGGGTAAAAAGAACCAACGTACCAAACAAAATAGCTGCAATTCCCCACGCTGGGCGAGAAAATAAAGATGTTGTGGCCCTTGAACTTTAGGTCAGTTACAACACTTCACAAACCTAGATAGCTCTCTAATGAACATTTTTTTCGGTGCACATTTACACAGGAGAATGATTTAACACTGACCTTAAGTTCCAGGCAGACAGTGGCCAAGATCAAAATCTTTAAATTCCTAACGGTTGCCTGTTAGCAAATTTTAACAAACGCTTAAAATGAATTTTGGGCGTGCATTAATAAAATTAATCGTAATTGAGCATAGGACTTCTCTCTTCGTCGTTAAAGGGCCCGACTGAACACGGAATAAACCTCGAACTGCATAAACGACTTTCTTGTAAGACGACCGCATAGCTCGGCCACGAACTGAGACAAACAAACTTCTTTTTCATAAAGCAGGAACACTTCGATTCGTAAACTGGCAAAAAGGACTTTTTCGAAAAACCGCAGACTTGACCTCGAAAATTTTACAAAAAAATTAACTTCTAACGACAGCAATTCGGCCTCGAACTTTAGCATGGGGCGTCTTCAACGGACCGAAATTCCAAACGTCAACGTCCCAAACTGACAGTGTTTACACAACAATATTTAATGCTTTTAGCATTTACACCATACTTTTTTGAAACGGACCGTCTGTTTCCTTGTCTTCCTAGTCATATCACCTCAGTACACGAAAATCTTATGATAGTAAAGGAATGGTGAATCTTTGTTTCCTATGGTGTATTCCTTACTCCTCAGACCCCTGGTTCACTTACACTAATTTTTAGAAATAGTTCTTAGGGGTGGACATTTTGTGGGAGAACGTAACACCGACGGGTCAGGGCCGAATGGAATATCCCCCAGCCATATCACCCCAGTACACGAAAATCTTATGGTGAAGCTTTGGTTCCTGAAGGATATTCCATAACCCCCAGACCCCCCGGTGCGTTTAGCACTAATACTAATTTTAGAAAGAGTCCATCTAAAGTGAGTTCTTATGGCCATATCACCCGAGTAGACGAAATTCTTATGACAGTAACAAACGAAATGTTGAATCTTGGCCGATCTAAATTGAGTAAATTACAAAGGCCATAGAAGAATATAATACGCAATTATAAACAATTCCAAAAGGAAAAACAGACACTGCGACAACAAATTCAAATATAATAAACCAACTTTGTGCTACCAGACGCTTAGTAAATTAAAATATTCTCATATTCAGGGTGGCCCGTAATTTTTGTTGTTGTTTAGCTCGACACGTTTACACAGCAATGTATAGCAATAGTTATTTTTTCTGGATAACACCCAATGGTTTATTTCTTTGAGATCCAATCCTATCCTGTTTTTAAATTACGTCATTTTTTAGAAAATGTTGTTTTACATGTTGTAATTTTTCCATATCGATTGTCCTCCACCCTCACATTTCCATTTTGATCGATCAGTTTTAAAATCAATAGGGCTCTGTTTGTGATTACCCTGATCTACGCTAACTTTGCTTTTTTCTATCCTGCTGTCAAGCTTGTAGAATGTTTAAAAACGCAGACGGACAAATAAACAATACACTATTAAATGTATGCAAAGAGTGTGATATTCTGAGCATTTTTGAGGGCAGATTAGGAATATTCCAGTTGCAGCTTCGTATTTTTAACGTGGTTTTTTAAGCCATAGAGAGTTACAAAGCTAGTTTTAGAAGTTACGAATTCACCTCTATGTTTTAAGGGTAGATTGGTCTCCAAGGAATCGTTGTCTAAACTTATTTTTAGCCTGTTACGAAGACAATTCTGGGATTTATGAATTTATCTCTATCTTTTAAATGTACAGACGTTTCCTTTGAATCCGTAAAGTCTGATGAGAGCTGTTTTTAGTGATGAATTTACCCCTATCTGTTAAGGATAAAGTCATTTTCTTAGTTTCTGAGTTTGTAAAAGGTCTCATTGTAAAAGTCCTCATTTTTTGAATTTTTTATGTCTAATCTATTACAAAAGAAAACGTAGAAACTGTACGTTTACACTATCCTTTAAGGATAGCTTTTAGCATGATTTTTTTTAATTCTCTTCATCCTGTTTTAATAGTTTACATAAAAGTAAAATGGTGAGGATGAATTACGAGGCCCCTTTTGGGCCGAGTACTTTAACTTCTGAGTCAAGTAATGTCATTTTACTGACGAGTTTTGTAATAAATTTTACCCGAAATCGTATTTTAATATAAAATTTCAATTTTTGTATAGAACTTTTGATTCATGGTAACCTGTCTGGTAAAGTGACAGGCTACAGGAAACGTACCTAGTCTGGTCTGTCTCTGACATAAGCTAGGCATAAAAATGAAGAGTGCGTGACGATTTTAGGTAAAGATAATTGTAAAAGATACATTAGGGATCCTTTGACAGTTTTTTCTGCTAAAATCACATACTAGTTACTGTGGTGCACCCTCTGCTGGCTTAAAGGATTCAGTGTTGCAAGTGCAAGTTACTCATTTTTTCCGGGATAAAATTAAGTTTTCTTTAACTTTTAAAAGACGATATAAAATTTGAATTTCATAACTTTTCAGAGTAGGTACTATACGTTTTAATATTTAAATCGTCCATCTATAGAAACGAGCTTTGAATATAAGGGTTTATATCCAATTTGCTTCTTTCCACAAAGCAAATGTACAACGTACATGTCATGTATTGACAATGGTAATCGTCAGTGCACTGTAAGTTGTTCAATAAATGCAAAGTGGCCAAGGTGCCCTTTATACGCGAATGTTCAACAAATTTATTACGTAAAGGCATAAAGAATCGATTTTTTAACTTCCAACGCGAATTTTAGCCGTCTTCTGTAGCTGTATAATGAGAGAGGAGATGAAAGAATAAGAGCACGGTAAAACGTTGTGGTGCTCAAAACATTGCAAGTGGGCTATGCTGTCGAGTAGCAACAGTTGCCCTAAATTTTACGTAAAATCAATTTGACTTTTCGTACTTTCATCAGTTTGATCGCTCACCATTACTAGCTAAATTATCAGTGTCTAATAAAATTAACTATCACGCAATGACAGAGGGGGGTCGGCCATTTGTTGGAGAGGGCAGATGCATGAGTATTGAGTCGATGAAGGAGCTGAACGCCCTTCGCGAGAAAAGCGAACTGTGCGACGCGACAATTCACTTGGACGACGGAAGCAAGATTCCCGTTCATCGAGCCCTATTGTGCGCTTGTAGCAATTACTTTAAGTACGTAGCCCCGCACGAGTGAACTCCCCCAACGAGTTTCTTTTTTAGAGCGCTTTTCACAACGCCGTTGCGCACTGCGAATCGAAATGCTGTGGTGTTGCCTGGAGTTCCGGCCGAAATTATGAACTCGCTTCTCTCTTACATTTACATGCGTAAGCTAGAGCTTACCGAGAAGAATGTCTATGAGCTCCTAATACTCTGCGATTACCTCAGCATTTTGGGAGCTTTAGAAATTTGTTGCCACTTTCTCGAGACGCAACTAAAACCGAATAACTGTTTGGGAATTATGAGTTTTGCAAAAGCCTACTCTTGTAGCGGGCTTGCTGGCATCGCATGGAAGTACATCATGCGCCATTTTACTGTTATAGCTCAACAGAGCGAGGAGCTTTTATTTTTAAGTTTGGAAGGATTAAAAGAAATTATTAATGCGGACGATTTAAATGTGAAAAGCGAGGAGACAGTGTGGGAGACCATCCTGAGGTGGATTGAGTTTGATCCCGACAAAAGAAAGGAACATATTGTGACCCTTATGAAAGGGATCCGACTAGGTTTGTTGGATACGCAATTTTTTTTGGAGCACGTGAAAGACCATCCGTATGTCACCAACTGCGAGGCGAGTAGGCCTATGATTATCGAAACGTTGAGGTTTTTGTATGACTTGGAGATGATAACCAACCGCGATAGTGAGGTAACGACCCCTGAGATCGCCAGGCCGAGAGTGCCGCACGAAATTCTGTTCGCGATCGGTGGTTGGAGTGGAGGTTCCCCCACCGCGTACATGGAGACTTACGACACCAGGGCCGATCGTTGGGTTAAGATCGAGGAAATTGATCCGATGGGCCCACGCGCCTACCACGGGACGGCCGTGGTTGGGTTTAAAATATACGTGATCGGGGGATTTGATGGGATGGATTACTTTAACTCGTGTAGGTGTTTTGATGCGGTTGCCAAAACTTGGAAGGAGGTCGCTCCGATGAACGCACGCCGTTGTTACGTCAGCACTGCCGTTCATAATGACGTCGTGTACGCCATGGGCGGTTACGACGGTCACCATCGGCAAAATACCGCCGAAAAGTACGATTATAAAACCAACCAATGGTCTTTAATCGCACCGATGAACATGCAGAGATCTGACGCGAGCGCCTGCACTCTAAACGGTGAGTTAGCACACAGTGGGCCTTGCTTACTTCGTGGTTTTAGGCAAAATTTATATTACTGGCGGATTTAATGGGCAGGAGTGTATGAATTCCGCTGAAGTGTACGATCCAGAAGTCAACCAGTGGACTATGATTAATCCAATGCGCTCCCGCAGATCTGGCGTTTCGTGTATCGCGTACAGGGGGCAGGTTTACGTAATTGGGGGGTTCAACGGAATTTCCCGCATGTGTAGTGGGGAAAAATACAATCCTTTGAATAACACCTGGATTTCCATTCCGGATATGTACAATCCTCGTAGTAATTTTGCCATGGAAGTTATCGACGACATGATTTTTGTCATTGGCGGTTTTAATGGTGTTACGACAATCTTCCACGTGGAGTGCTACGATGATAGAGCAAACGAATGGTACGAGGCCACCGATATGAACATCTATAGATCGGCGTTATCGGCTTGTGTGATTAACAACCTTCCAAACGTACAAGATTACATCCATCAGCACAGGGAGAGGCTGATGGAGGAAAAAAGGCAAAGACTGATTGCAGCTCAAGAGGCTCAGAGGCAAACTTGGGCGGCTGCACACACCGCCAACGATGCTCAGCCAATACAATTGGCGCGTGCTCAAAATCAACAACAATTAAATGTACTGCAACAATTAAACGCAAACTTACACAATCAAGATCGAGCACTAGCGGCTGTCCCAGAACCTCCCCCGTTGGGAATGGACATGGACATAGATGAAAATCACATACCGCCAATCTAGCAGTGAGATTAAGGGACGGATTTACCTAAAATGTAGGTAGTTTTAGTTTTTATATAATTATACAGTATTAAGGAAGCGGTAGAGAGAAAATGATCAACTTTTAGTAGATCGAGTAGTTACATTATACAAATATCCGATTAAATCCCATCTTTAATAGAACGTTTTAATAGTGCTATGAAGTAAATTCACTTCGTCAACTAAAATACACTGCCTCGTTTTTAATTAACTAAAGGTTTCGTTAATATTCAAGTACATAATGGTTGATGCTGTAATTACTTGCTTGGTGAAACTCCATTTATAGAGTTACAAGTATAGCGGTAGTCTTATAACTATGAATACAACAGTATATTAACAAAAGCACAATGCGCAACTTTAATATTCAATATTCACGAATTTGGAATTTCGCACCTTATTTTCCTTTTGATTTATCGGGAAAACATGGGGTGTGAACGCGTGAAATTAACTATTGTAACGTGATTTATAAATTCGGGTTCGATTTATATCAATATTTATTAAACAAAACTAAAACACTGTAAAAACGGGACAATTTATATCGACTATTTATATTACACACTTCGCAATTTATATCAGATTTTCGCGCTCAATGTTTCATCCGTACTCGATCTCGTTCGGTAGTAAACTGCCTGCGATGTTCGGTCCGCAACCATTTATACACGCAAGCAATGTAAGTCCAGAACACTCGCGTAATTACCAGATACGTCGCGAACATTCCCACTATCGCGCGCGTAGAAAATTCCAGAGCGCCAAAGGCGACGTCATGTCTGGAGCGTTTCCGTTACACTATGTAACGAAAAGAAGTTCTAAGTGGTTTTGCCTTAAAATTTTTACTATATTTTCTCATTGGGTTGAATTCACCACGTTGCAAAGTTTTCCCCGTGTAGGGTCGGGAAAGAATAACCCTACCGCAGAGGCCACTGCGTGTCGTAAGAGGCGACTAAACAACCGCAATTTTTTTCTACAACAATCCAAATAATAAGTGTTTCATAAAAGTAATAACCAAAATTTATTGGTTGTTTTTAACACCTTTGATATTTATAACGAGCTAATTACATTTACAAGGGTTGAAGGCCTCTCTTGCATAAAATAAAATGAATCTCTACGGCACTGGCAAAGATGCCAATGTAACAGTCAAGCTCAGTAATAAAAATGTTTTTATACTCCTTACCTTGCGGAAGCTTGGCCCCTTTTTTTTTCCTTCTAAGATCTGAAATTCTGAAAGTCTAATGTTATGGTTCTAAGGAACTCTAATAAATACGCATATGACTTTAGTTGATTGGATATATTAATAAACACAAACGCGATCGAGTTGCATTTTTCTCTACACGTTCCTGTATACGAAATATTGGTTTGACTCATAAAAGGGAATATAAAAAAAAATTTTGTGATCATGTGGTCCTGATGAATTTCATCCTTATCTAAATGATAAATTCCTGGTACATTCTCCTGTTCAAAATATACACACCTTAACTAAACGGCAATTTAATCCAACCAAAGACATGTACATTTGAAATTCCCTGAATCAAAATAATCAAAATCCTTTGCTTGAATCGAATGAAATATTCTTATACAAGTGGTTCGCATAGGTCACAGTTACTTTAAGCAAACTCAATATGCCAAATTCCTGAAAAATAACTAACCACTAATTTATACAATACAAAAAATTCACAACTGATTCCATTTAACAGTATACAAATAGACCCCTGCAATGCTACATACAGACTTTTGATATCACCCTGTAACTTAATTAACGTTGTGGTGAAAGAAAAAGAAAAATCTCAGTTTATAACAAAGAGTTTTTGTTTATTCGGGCCATTTAATTCGCTTTCTACTTAAAGTGCGCGTCTCCAATCTCACGTAAAGTTATTCAGAAAGCGTTTCACGATAACGCGTGAAAAATAAGCAGCAACTTTTTTGGTTAGCAATTTTCACTTATAATTGCACAAGAATTTTACCGAGTAAAATTGGTTGCCTAGCAATTAGACGAGAAAAACTGTAACTAATAAAAATGCGACACCGCGCATTTTTAGGTTGACAGTTTTTCGAGTCCAATTGCTAAAAGGAAACAGATTTGAATTGCCACAACCCAAATTTACGGTTTAAATACAAACCTCGAGTGTAATTCGGCAGGACAATTTAACGAACAAGAAATTTAATCAATTATTGACAGACGTCAAACTAGTCATATGGGTAAGGATAATGCGATTATTGGTTCGAAAATGAATAAGTGAAAAAACCACTAGTGCATTTGTCGCTGGAAAAGTTGCAGGTAACTTTTGCCGCTGTCAAAGTGACAATTACACTGCGGCTTATGTGATTTTTTATACATGAGTTGAATTGTCACTCAAAATAAAAACCGGGAAAACTTTTCTGCGGCTTGCTGAAATTATGTCTGACAACAATTTAGCACAACTGAGATAGTAAGTAACGGCTTGTGAAATTAACTCGTCTGTCTGGCGGCCCTTACATTTTAACCATTAAATTTTCGCCATTGCTCGGAATAACCACCTTTTTCGCACTCAAGGGGTATGTGCCTTACTCTTCTATAGATCCGTCTCGTCTTTTTTTAAATCCCCTCATACACGCTCTCTTTCTCGCTACACGCGTTGTTATCGCTTGTATTTCCAGACGGTATTTTGTTTCTGCTCGCTATACAGCGGTACATTTCCCAAAATGTGAATTCGAAAAATTACTTCTACGGCTAAAGCGACCACCCGTACAATAGGTATATAGACTGTAACAATTAGGTGTGTCAAAAATACCTAAACTAAATAGAACAAAATGTTTCAGCTGGGTTACGTTTCGAAAGGTCTCAAAATTACGTTCCTCTTTTAATTCGAACAGCGGCAGTTTTCAATTATGGTGTGGGTGACTAAAGATAAGACGGTTGCGCCGACGCCGACTCTACATGTTATCGCTTCACCGAACAATTTTCCGCGCAGTTGTTGGTGACAATTCAAAGCGGCGCGATGTATGCAGTATGGTCCAAGTGGTAAATGGGGTGGATGGTAATGGTTCTTCCTTTGGAGATAGGGTGAGCATTCATTTTTGTTTAATTAGGTTGCATGAAATAGGTCACTGAACGTCAACAAATCTCTGGTAATGTTGAACGGCAAATTAAATTGCGTATAAAATACGAATACGTATTTAAATACATGTTTTTTAACACGCGTTCCGGATCCTTAATACCCTGATCATTTTTAAATATTAGAATCTGGATTACTAATAATGACGTAAAACCACAACATGTAATTGTTGATTATACGTGCATCCATTACAGAAGGCGTTAGTCATCAACAGATCCGCCGTTGAAGTAAACCATCCAAAATATTCATAGTTTTTACTACGAAATAGTCTGTAAAACAACAATTAAATTAAACGTAGATAATCCATTTATTAAAAAAATACTTGACAAAGCTTTAACAAATATGCAGCGTTACAATCCGCATTAGGCCTGGCCGCCCAGGGTTGCTCGGGCTCCAGGGTATTTGATGTATATATGCGGGGCTTTCGAATGAACAATTCACTAGTTCTTTCAAGGGTAGTAAAAAAAACAACGTCCTTCCAATTCACTCCTCTTCTCCAAATCTTTTGCGCAATTCAATCGGTATTTTTTCCCATTCCTTTCGCCTTTCCGAGTGCTGCCTTTCCTTGATGCGTCCTTCGTACTACTTTTGTTCCATTTTATAATACTGCCGAGGTATTTTACTGATTTTACTTGCTCTAGCTATCTGTACTCCTTCTAACTGTATCTTTACTTCTTCATCTTCTTTACTCATCAGCATTACTTTTGTTTTCTCGATGTTTACCTTCGTTTCAAACTCCCTTCCCAATTAATATTATTTTCTCCATCGTTATTTGTAGTTCCTTTTCTCTGTTTATGCAAGTACTACCGTGTCATCTGCCTATTTTATTGTCTTTATGTTGTTAATACCTATCCTTAATCCTATAATAACCGCGTTTTCTAATAATTTTTCTGCATAGATGTTGAAAAGCACCGGTGGCATAGGACACCCCTGCCTCACTCCTCTTTCTATATTCACTTTTTCAGGTTCAGTTGCTTCCCCATTCACTCTGACCACCACCTTCTGGTTTTTATACAGCTCTCCCAAGAGTCTCTCCAGTCTATACCAATGTTCCTCAGTATTTCCAACAATACCCACAGACAACACAATAACAGTTCCATTGACGTCCATCATTCTTTCTTTTTTCATTCTTAGACATCTAATAAGGTGTGTCTTGTCCATCGTCCCTTTTCAAATCCAAATTGCTCATCTCCCTTATATTATTTTCTCTATCGTACTTTGCATTCTTTTTAACAATATTCTTGCTAAAACCTTACTTACAAGGCTTATGCAGCTTATGGTCTAGTAATCCTTACAGTCTCTCGCTTAATTTTTCTTTGGTAATATAATGAATATAGTTTTCTTCAGATCATCTGGCCAAATATACCACACCTTATAATCTCAGGTCGTTTATTGTTCTCCTTACACTCCGACTCATTCCTCATCCTTAAATCGTCTTGCTGCACCCTATTCGACTCATGTACCTATAAGTAGTTCTCCAATTTATGTCGTTTTACCCCCGCTTCTCCCCCGGCGGTCCAGTATGCTGCATCAACCTGCGTTTTAATTGAGTACGTTGTCGCCATCTACTTATGACACTTTTCACCATTAGATAAAGCAATAGTTCAAATGCAGTACAATAGTTCAAATTTCAATAATAGTTCCTATATCTTCTCGTAGTAGCTACAATGATTCAAATAATATAACCTCACTTCCCAAGATTTATTAATTATATAACCTTGTTCGACATAAATTTATCTATCTAGTATCTATACTAAATAACTAGATTAGTAAGGGCTACATTAACTATACTATAATACTAAGATATTTGATGTTTTGATAGGAAGGTCTTTTGAAGATCCTTGAGCGAATCCCAAAATACGAGGGTCAGCGCTCCGTGAGGCCCTAATCTCATGTAGTGCGCCGTCATCCCCTTATAAAATCCGAAGACACCCTCCGTTTTCCATATCTTTCGGAAACAGTCTGGTATATTTTAGTACAGTAGACCTGTACCGATCTCGGCGACGGCTAAAATTTAATGTAAAAAAAGGTATTGCGAAAAAATTACTCTTACGCTGATTGTATAGGCGTGTGGACACTAAATCGAATATAGTTTTCTTCAAATCATCTGGCCAAATATACCTACTCTGTATTATAACGGGCGATCAAAAATGAGTTGCTGTCGAGTCGCCTTTGGAAGTTCAAGTTGAATACAATTTCCCATTTAAACAAAAATTGCAAAGGCGACTCGACAGCATTTCATTTTTGATCGCATAGTGTTTACCAGCTCGGTAAGTCTGGCGGTAGAACATTGGGACAATGCCTTCACTCCCTGTGCAGGAATACCATCGCAGCCAATCGCTTTCTTATCCTTGAGATCATTAATTGCTATTTCTACCTCACACCTTATAATCTTAGGCCGTTTATTGTTCTCCTTACACTCCGACTCATTCCTCATCCTTAAATCGTCTTGCTGCACCCTATTCGACTCATGTACCTATAAGTAGTTCTCCAATTTATGTCGTTTTACCCCCGCTTCTCCCCCGGCGGTCCAATATGCAGCATCAACCTGTGTTTTAATAGAGTACGTTGTCGCCATCTACTCATTACACTTTCACCATTAGATAAAGCAGTAGTTCAAATGCAGTGTAATAGTTCTAATGCAGTGCAATAGTTCAAATTTTAATAATAGTTCCTATATCTTCTCATAGTAGCTACAATGATTCAAATAATATAACCTCACTTCCCAAGATTTATGAATTATTTAATCTTGTTCAACATAAATTTATCTATCTAGTATCTATACACTAATAAATAAATAGATTAGTAAAGGCTACATTAACTATACTATAATACTAAGATATTTGATGTTTTGATTGGAAGGTCTTTTGAAGATCCTTGAGCGAATCCCAAAATACGAGGGTCAGCCCTCCGTGAGGCCCTAATCTAATGTAGTGCGCCGTCATCCCCTTATAAAATCCGAAGACACCCTCCGTTTTCCATATATCTTTCGGAAACAGTCTGGTATATTTTTGTACAGTAGACCTGTACCGATCTCGTCAACGGCTAAAATTTAATGTAAAAAAAGGTATTGCGAAAAAATTACTCTTACGCTGATTGTATAGGCGTGTGGACACTAAATCGAATATAGTTTTCTTCAAATCATCTAGCCAAATATACCTACTCTGTATTATAACGGGCGATCAGAAATGAGTTGCTGCCGAGTTCCCTTTGGAAGTTGTTAAATGCGATTTCCCATGTACACAAAAATTTCAAAGGCGACTCGACAGCAACTCATGTTTGATCGCATAGTGTTTACCAGCTCGGTAAGTCTGGCGGGTAGAACATTGGGATACCTAATCCCTTCAGTCCCTGTGCAGGAATACCATCACAGCCAATCGCTTTCTTATCCTTGAGATCATTAATTGCTCTTTCTACTTAAACACCTTATAATCTCAGGCCGTTTATTGTTCTCCTTACACTCCGACTCATTCCTTATCCTTAAATCGTCTTGCTGCACCCTATTCGACTCGTGTATAAGTAGTTCTCCAATTTATCTCGTTTTACCCCCGCTTCTCCCCCGACGGTCCAGTATGCTGCATCAACCTGCGTTTTAATGGAGTACATTGTCGCCATCTACCCATTACACTTTTCACCATTAGATAAAGCAATAGTTCAAATGCAGTGCAATAGTTCAAATTTCAATAATAGTTCCTATATCTTCTCATAGTAGCTACAATGATTCAAATAATATAACCTCACTTCCCAAGATTTATTAGTTGTATAATCTTGTTCAACATAAATTTATCTATCTAGTATCTATCACTCATAAATAAATAGATTAGTAAGGGCTGCATTAACTATACTATAATACTAAGATATTTGATGTTTTGATTGGAAGGTCTTTTGAAGATCCTTGAGCGAATCCCAAAATACGAGGGTCAGCCCTCCGTGAGGCCCTAATCTCATGTAGTGCGCCGTCAGCCCCTTATAAAATCCGAAGACACCCTCCGTTTTCCATATCTTTCGGAAACAGTCTGGTATATTTTTGTACAGTAGACCTGTACCGATCTCGTCGACGGCTAAAATTTAATGTAAAAAAAGGTAATGCGAAAAAATTACTCTTACGCTGATTGTATAGGCGTGTGGTCACTAAATCGAATATAGTTTTCTTCAAATCATCTGGCCAAATATACCTCCTCTGTATTATAATGGGCGATCAAAAATGAGTTGCTGTCGAGTCGCCTTTGGAAGTTCAAGTTAAATACGATTTCCCATGTAAACAAAAATTTCAAAGGCGACTCGACAGCAACTCATTTTTGATCGCATAGTATTTACAAGCTCGGTAAGTCTGGCGGTAGAACATTGGGATAATGCCTTCAGTCCCTGTGCAGGAATACCATCACAGCCAATCGCTTTCTTATCCTTGAGATCATTAATTGCTCTTTCTACTTCACACCTTATAATCTCAGGCCATTTATTGTTCTCCTTACACTCCGACTCATTCCTCATCCTTAAATCGTCTTGCTGCACCCTATTCGACTCAGGTATAAGTAGTTCTCCAATTTATCTCGTTTTACCCCCGCTTCTCACCCGGCAGTCCACTATGCTCCATCAACCTGCGATTTAATCTCATGGAGTACGTTGTCGCCATCTACTCATTACACTTTTCACCATTAGATAAAGCAATAGTTCAAATGCAGTGCAATAGTTCAGTTCAAATGCAGTACAATAGTTCAAATGCAGTGCAATAGTTCAAATTTCAATAATAGTTCCTATATCTTCTCATAGTAGCTACAATGATTCAAATATTATAACCTCAATTCCCAAGATTTATTAATTATATAATCTTGTTCAACATACATTTATCTATCTAATAACTATACACTAATAAATAAATTAGATTAGTAAGGGCTACATTAACTGTACTATAATACTAAGATATTTGATGTTTTGATTGGAAGGTCTTTTGAAGATCCTTGAGCGAATCCCAAAATACGAGGGTCAGCGCTCCGTGAGGCCCTAATCTCATATAGTGCGCCGTCAGCCCCTTATAAAATCCGAAGACACCCTCCGTTTTCCATATCTTTCGGAAACAGTCTGGTATATTTTTGTACAGTAGACCTGTACCGATTTCGTCGACGGCTAAAATTTAATATAGAGAAAGGTATTGGGAAAAAATTACTCTTACGCTGATTGTATAGGCGTGTGGAAACTAAATCGAATGGTTGCATTGCGAGCGCTTGAAACACCCCTCCTACAATACTGGCAGAAAATGTCCGTAATGTGGGAGAATTATCGAAGATGTGGTAATCGTTTAATAAATCCTTGGTCATAGCGAACGATGTTAATTGTGCCGATGATCCTGCTACCGCTCTTAGCATGGTCGCACCTGCTCCTCTCCACAGTCCACGAATCTGTAAGTGCGTAAGTTACGAAAGGATAGCGTAGTTGAAGTACTTCACCCCATGTTCCGTGTATATTTCTTTAATTGCAGACAGAGTCCCTGTACGGCCATGCTGATAACCAACGGCGACCGATTTTGTGCTTTGAGATTGCATTTGTGTTTTAATGAGAAATAGGGGGCTACCAAAAAAAGCACCGGCGGCACCTGTAAGCGCACTCACGCAAAATCCTTTGTAAAACACCGTCTTCCCGTGCTCGTCAGTTACATATCCCCTCTTGTGCGCCCACTGGTAGCCTCCCAGTCGCACGCAATTTCGAATACCGTGCATCACAACAGCGGCCGGTAAACCTTTTTGCAATCCTAAAATTCCATCGTTTTTCACTACGACAATTGCTGCATGGAAAACGTTGCGATAGTGCACCGCGTGTTGTCCTCGCGCACGCAGCTCTCCCTGCAGTTGCATACGTGTCTTTAGGACATCTAAGGGATTTGTGAAAAATCCCGCACCTGAGGCCGCCAACGCGCCTATTACAAAGTCCATTTCAAATTTCCCGCCAAAATAGTCACGTGTGGAGCGCCGCGTGAATCTGAAATTCAAATTTGAATGCACAGTAATAAGGTATTGTTGTGTGTAATTACCCATACAGATTAATAGAGAAATTGAAAGGACACGTGCGCTCTACTAAATTTTCCTTGCATCATTTAGACCTGTGAAGAAATCTATCTACATGATGTAATCTTTAATGTAAAGCTTGTGGTATGATCTGTGATTAATTTATTGTAGTATTTTAATGTGAGATAGTAGCGATAAGGTCGTTTATTGTTACGTAATGCGATTTAGCGCGTGATAGTTGAAGCATGTTACAAAAAACGGTTTTTTTACCCCCATGAAATGTACCTAAACTAAAATTAAAAACATCTAATACTATGTTTCCCTAATTACATTTTTGCTTCTGTCGAGTGTCGAGGACCTATTTCTGCTTCTGTCAAAGCGGTTTTCGTGTACTACGCATACTTCGCGCAAGTTATCCTAAAACTGTACAGGCTGTCCCAAATTCAATTGTGCCATTGCCTGTGATCTCGGAAACCGTAAGGGATACGAGGTCCATTCAGGGGAGGAAATGTTGCGCTAGTTAGGGCCGAATCTAACGCTGCTTTGAAAGCGATAAGTATTCCAAAATTCGCTCATTTTAATTGATCTTTTTTGAATACATTTTTTCAAACAAATTATTAGAATTTTTTCTTACTTTTTGTTACTCTAATGGCAATACAAGGGAGGTAAATGTAAATGGTAAGAGTCCTGGAAACACCCTAAGCGCTTTCTTACGAAACAAGAGTCCGTAGCATGGGATCATAAAAGGTTCTGCACCGCCACCCAGAAAGACAAAGACGTAGTTTTTATGGGAAAACTATGGTCACAATTTTGTAGGATATCTAGGAACACTCACATAACAATTATTCTTAGGTATAGCGGTTTTAGAAAACGTTGGAATACGTGTGTGTTAAGCCCGCTTGACATGGAGCAATAAAAATTGCAATTGCATGCAAGTTGCAAGAAAAATTGCGAAAGGCATGCGCAGTTCAAAGCCAGCTGATCAATTGCTGCAAGAGACTTGCATGCAATTTTTATAGGACCGGTGCTATTTTTCTTGCATGAATCGTGCAATTCTAGGGATAAATCTAGTTGTTTTTGTGGCACCAACCTAGTAAAATACAGCGGCGGCAACTGTGATGCTGAGAGACGCACTCATTACTTGTTTTTACTAATCTTATTTATTCTTGTAATTTTCATGTTTCTTCAAGCAATCAAAATTTAATTTTCATTTGAGGTTAACTACTTTGTTGACAAATCCATATGTTTCTTCTGTTGGCAGACATGTGGCAATTGAAATAGAATTGCACCATGTCAAATACCATGCAATGCTATTGCATGCAAGGATTTGACCTTGCAATTTCTTTCTGCAAGTTCTTGCGCGTTGTATTGCTCCATGTCAAGCGGCCTTTAGTTAGTAAGAGAGTACACAATTAAAGTGTACTTATTGTAGCGTTAGGTATAGTCTTATTAATATAAATGTTAGTCGAATTAGAGTTGTGTTTTAATCATTATTTATTAGCCCACTGGTCCTGAGAAAGAGGGATATCCGCTCATGCAGAGCTAGTACTCCGGTGCATTACGGTAGGTACTTGACCACCCAAATAATTAGAGTCGGTTAAAAAAGCGACACACCAATTCAGGGTGTTGCATGGTTTTACGATGTGAGTATCTAGGTACAAATTTATTGCAAACATTATATAATACTGAATAAAACTCAGCACATGCTTCATCGACATCATCATGATGTCGCAAAAATGACCAATCGATTTCAGACAAAGATTTGTACAATCCTAAAAAATCACATCTTTTGAAATTATACGATTTTTTGATGTGAGAGATTGGAAATTGCTGTTTAGGCATGTTGAGTCGTAGAGACAACGTTAATGCTGGGTGATCTTCATGTAAAAACGGAGACATGTCGTGAGATACTTCACAACTCAAATTACTTATTACTAAATCAAGAAGTCGTTGGTTATGATTCCTGACTGAATTAAATTGTTTCAAGTTAATCATATCCAGAAAATCAACCAGAATTTCTTTTTTGGAGTCAACAACTTCAGGACACACAAAACTCAGTACATTAAAATCACCAAGTATTAACAAATATTCATAATTTAGGCAGATACGTTGAAATGCTTCAAAGAACATTTCGAAATTATATACACTAATAGATGGTGGAATATAGATCTGAAGTACGAAAATTAATTAATGACAACAAATATGGAGACTCTATTTGTAGTCCAGGGAATAGAGGGTTTTAACTTGCAAAATGAGAAGTAGTTCCAATTTCTTTTGCATGTCATAGACAGTCTTCTGGTGGTTAAGAATCTAAGTTTTCGATCTCCCACTCCTTGTGCTTCCCCCGTACCACCCCCAAAACCCCTGAAATTTGGTTGGTTTCTTAGTTTTTCAATCATGTCTTTTTAATGGTTCACTTTAGACAAAAATATTGTCATCAGAAATTGTAGACCATAAAATTCTACAGAACTTTGATATACAGTACTTTTTTGTAAAATGTTTATTAAAAAAGATATAGAGCTTGAGGGTTGGTTATATTTTGAAGAATTCTTAAATTTCTGTGTAGATGTTTTAACCAAATTTAAGAGTTTTATGAGAAAATATCTTGAACTTATCGTGGTCTAAACTCCCCTACCCTGCACCCTTACCAAAGGGGATGCATAATATTTCAAGAATTTTAATCATGAAGCTGAACTGAAGTGAGATAATTTTTTGTTTCAAACGTATATTAGAAAGCCCTACAATCTCACAGTGATTCAAATATCCCCACTAGCAAGGGTTGAAAGTTGAATTATTATGCATCCCCTTTGGTAAGGGTGCAGCGTAGGAGGATTTATACCACGATAAGTTCAAGATATTTTCTCATAAAACTCTTATAGAGATAAAGTATAAAATTTGGTTAAAACATCTACATAGAAATTTCAGAATTCTTAAAAATATAAGCAACTCTGAAGCTCTATACCGTTTTTAATAAACATTTCACAAAAAAGTAGTGTATATCAAAGTTATGTAGAATTTTATAATCTACAATTTCTGATAACAATATTTTTTTGAAAAATGAATCTATAAAGAGATATGACTGAAAAACTAAAAAACCACCAAATTTCTTTGGTTTTAAGTGTGTTGCGGGGGAAGCACAAGGGGTGGGAGGTCGAAAACTTGGATTCTTAACCACCAGATATTCTTTCATGACATGCAAACAAAATTGGAACTACTTCTCGTTTTGCAGGAAATGGTCCATTTTCAGTCTCTATTTCCTGGACTATTGCCCATTAACCAATTTATAAAGAAATATTATTGCCGAATTTCGTCGACGAAATTCTAAATCACAATAGTTGTATGAACTTAAAAGATCAACGTAGTAATGAAAGCGAGGATATACTGACGTGATTCTGTAGTGTAAGCAGCGAATAAATTTATTTTGTATTCGTTCTATAGCATGACTATATTTCTGTGTATGCGGTGACCAGATGATAGATGCGTACTCCATCTTAGATCGACACAGGGAATTGTACAGAATTTTATAGGAATTTAACGATTTAAAATTTGATGTGGATCTAAGAATGAAGCCCAAGGTACCGTGTGCCTTTTTGATAAGATCGTTTATATGCACACTAAAGTTTAACCTGTTATCGAAAATCACTCCCAGGTCTTTTTGACAACTGACATTCTCCGGACGCTCCCCATGCAACTTATAAGAAAAATTATAGTCCGTCTTTTTCCTTGAGAACTTTATGAATTTACACTTCGTCATGTTTAAGGACAAATCATTAATTTTTACCCAATTTGCTACTGCATTTAAATGTGATTGTAACTGTAGACAGTCGCCTACATTAGTAATTTTACGACTGATCTTAACGTCATCTGCGAATACCAAGGGAGTACTAGAATCCGCAACATCTGGTAAGTCGTTAACGAACAAGAGACACAGGAGAGGACCCAAATTCGACCCTTGAGGCACTCCTGACAAAACTGAAAAAGGAATGGATTGCGCCGACCCCCATTTAACATATTGTTTACGACTTGAGAAGTAAGACGCCATAATTCTAAGCAAGTCAAGTGAGAAACCGAACCCTGCCATTTTAGAAAGCAAGATATCGTGATTAACACTATCAAAAGCTTTGGACACATCCGTAAATATTGTGTCATATTGACATCCATTCTCCAACGCTTCTGATATGCTTTGATTAAATTCAATTAAGTTTGTTATGGTTGATTTATTTTTTACAAACCTATGTTGTGCACATGAAATATACTGCTTAACATGGCCATATATTCTTTTGTATAAAATTTTTTCAAAAATTTTTGCAGGAGTGGAAACCATGGCGATCGGTCGGTAGTTTCGAATCTCATTTTTAGAACCCGATTTGTAAATAGGGCAAATTTTGGTGGTTTTCCAAATTTCAGGAAACGTCTTTGTTTTTAAGAACGCATTAAACATTAAGTGTAAAGCTGGCGAAAGAATATCTTTACATCCTCTAAATATGTATGGAGGTATACCATCAGGACAGGAATTATACATAGTATGCTGAGAAAATTGCGGAGATAAGAACATTGAAATTTTTATATTATTATGTTACATGAACATGTTTTCCAATGTTCTTGTCTCCGCAATTTTCTCAGAATACTATGTACAATTGTATAATTTAAACGGTAACTAGACTTTTGTTTTTATACACGTTTTTCATGTAAAATCTTTCAGCTCGGCCTGAAGATGACTTTATCGTCGAAATCGATAGCCGTTAGAAAATAAACAATTTTTGAGTCTCAATTAATTTTCATCATATATTAATAATCACTCAAACATAAAATGGAGTCCTTCATCAACAAAATTCTGCCTCGATTTTTGCATTTTCTTTACTTATCAACTTCCAGAGATCTTTTCCTGTGGGAATCCTCATATATTTATCTTTTTGTTCCTTTTTCTATCCTTATTCCCTTTCGTACAATTCTTCTCTTTTTTCTCCCGTCTCGTACTTTTACTTGTGTCCACGACATCTCATACTGTCCATCTTATTTCACTCCTCTGTGTTCTTTCCAGTCGTCCAGTCTTCTTCTGCCCGATACGCTTCGTACGGCATAGACTGATTGCTAGGAACGTGTGAAAATGAAAAAGACTCCCTTTTCCCTCTTCTGTTGTCCTCTTCATTCTCCTTGTAAATATTCATTGAGAATGGTTATAATTAGCGTGGTATTATGAACGGATAATTGAATTTCTCTCATATAAACAAGGAAACTTACGTCTTCGGTACAAGTTATATGATGAGCATTGCGTGTTGTTCTTCCGAGACTCTCTTATAACCGGTGATTGGATGATAGGTTTTCCAACTTCCATTGGTTGGTTACCTACTCTACATTCAAATGCAGTAAACGATTTATAATTGAAAGATTTGATTATTTAGAAAAAAATTTACCCATTGTGTCGTAAACTTTGGTTTATAATCTAAGAATGTATTTGAAATCATGCGGCTTGCCCCGCCATTTCACATCAATTTAACTTTAAGCCTCGAGGGTGCAATAAAAATGGATTTATGAAGGCGTCGAGTCAGTTTCCTTAAAAAAATAACGTCACTGATAACAATACATCCGAGATACAATGAGCGCAATATTTAAACCTTTGCGAAGCTCGAAAAGGTAGAAAATATAATGAAGCAGGCTCCGCGCTGAAATTGAAATCCATAGGGCGGTAATTAACAGCATTTGCAAAAACGGCATTGACGTTCATTCTGCAGCTTTTTAATCGGTCTTTCGTCACGCACCCATTGTGCTCACTTTTTGTTTCAATTCCTTTTTGGCCGCAGGAAAGTTTCATCGTCATCGTCTCCCTTTTAATTAAAAGTTTTCTCTAGTAATTTTTCAGTCATTCATGCTCGTTTTGTACAAAGAAGTGCGTTTCGTTTATAAGCTTTGATGAGAGTTTTAACTTTTCGTTTAAAAATACAAATGCCATTAAAAATATAGATAATTAAAACGTTTCAAATTTCGTTGTCCGTTTGTTGTTTTCTTTTTTAGAAATAAAAAGGGTCGCGCATTGTTGACAAACCGCGTTAATGAGAGTAAATAGGCTGTTATTTTCCAACAGTCAAATAATGAACCATCCCAAAACAAATCTTACAGTGATTAATATGAATAGAAATGGCGAAGCGACAGAGATAAGTTATCAGAACTACGGTTTCGAAAGCAAAGCTAGAACAACCCCAGGCATAATGTTAATTTAAACTAGAGAGAAGCTCAGAGCGTTATAAATAATATTTATTTACTATTAGGCTTATCGCTTTCAACCTACACCCTTATCCATTTTTAACCCTACGTTACCAAGGCATACGGGATTTTACATACAGTCTTCACCTCATTTTAATCTAAATTAACTCGGCGTGTTGTTAAGATGTAACACTATGCTATACGTAATAAGACGTTCAGAGCGTGGGGAGCCGCAAGCTACACATCCTAGAGTTAATTTTTAGATCCTGAAATAATTGGGCTGTCAACATGCGGCAACCACAAAGGCGTCTTCGGGGATAACTTGTCCCTAGCCCTTTGAACGACCTTTTATTTTACATCATCCCACTTTGATATTCTGTGGAACCTGTGGGGCTAATTAAATGGTAGCGACGCAATATGAAGGTAATTATCACATCCAATCATTTGGGCCCATGAAATACCCTTTATAAATACATCAACTGTGTCAGAAGTCCAATTTACATATTTATTTAATTTCGAATAAATTCCGCTCTGGCGATTCAATCAATATAATTTGTCTTGTATATGCAAATTGAAAATGCAAAGAATGGGAAAATAAGTTTTGGGAATATATCATTACACTCTTTGTTGCGAGGGTCGAGTTTAAAAATTGCAGTGATCATTCAAGGCTGAGCTTTTAATTAACAGTTTCCGCTTTTTAATTTTCTGCCATCGTTACTTTTTGTTACTTTAATTTAATTAAAACATTGAAAACGATGCTCTTTATTTATCAAAGTCCGTAACAGTTTTAACCTTCTTCAAGATTAACAATTTCTTGTGAAGGCGCCGTCTTATAAATATTTGAGTTTCCAATCAACACTTTTAACATTTATGGAGGTAGGTGTTTTTAAGGTAGGTTTATATTTTCATTACATCGGTTCCTTATTGGATGAACCATATGAAACTAAAATTACTTCATCTAGGCTTTTCGGAATACATTTTCCATTTAGTAAAAATAAGGTTGTTAAAGTTATTACGTTACCCCATGATAATGCACCCTCTACAGGAATGCTAGAGCCTCCATATTAATAGAGTAGGTACCGCACTTAGACCGTACAATACATGGACTGCTATTAGCCCTATGATTTCCATACAAAATGAGTGGTCACGGATAGAAGAATTGTAGTCGTGAATATGTGACTAAAGTCCTGTGAACACCACTCCACCACCACTCAAATGCCGTAGAAAGCACTTTCCATATAGCAACCACGTACTACGGGAAGTTTTAAAATAATTCTTTTCATGATCTTCTACACGTCCACAAATAAGAATAGGTTTGATTTTTTGGCATTTTTATGCGAGTAATTAATTGAAATGATTGTTAGTTTTAATTTTGACAACCTCAAATCGTGTCTCATCAGACAACTTCGGATAGACCCGTTTTACCCTGAAACGCACTCAGATAATGTCCTTGGCCAATTAGCAGTCCTTGTACTGTATGGTCTAAGAGCCTGTCGTGTATGTCGACAATTTTTTTAACATTTAATCAAAATATTAACAACTCACCTTACATGATATTCGAATATCTGTCACTGAACTATCTATACTTACGTGCACCAGACGAAGCGCCTCATGAGCTCTACCTAAAGGCGGGAATACTCTACAGCAAGATTTCTCGCACGTGTTGCTGTCTGATAGCATTGTCCAGGTGTATATACTACCGTAAGTTATTTACACCTCGACAGTGCTATCAGAGCAATTCACTCGAAAAATCTCGCTATACAGTATTCTCGCCTTTAGGTGGCACTCATGAAGCGCTTCGTTTGGTGAAACGTAAAAAAAAACAGTTGGCGGTAGCCCTCTTGGCGCCTAATTTAAGTATGAACGTCACAGTCCCCCCATGTAATAAGGAATACGGAATAAATTTGAAAAATGTTTCAGTAAATCGAAAAGTAGGTATAAGTCACAGATTTAGCCGGTCGGAGGTCGTCGACAACCTTCGGTGTGGTGTAGTGGAGTGTGTAGAAGCTGTGATCGATGCCACTGGGGGTGAAGTTGATAGAATAACCGTCGGAGCTGCTCTCGATGTATCGGTTATTAAAGGTTCAGAAGTGTTCGTCTGAAATGTTTCAGAGTTCAAACCGGGGTCACATATGGGGGAACACGATCTGTCCCCTGCTACCGGCTTGATGTGTTCCACATGCCGTCTCCAAATATTGCCTTCAACAGTGACAGAGTACGTATAACACCATCTTGCGCCCATTTCTTTCTAGGAGATCGGAGGTCACGAACAGCTACCCGTTGACTGATAATATGGAATACAGTGTCTGCAAATGAGTACTGTCCTTTCGTGTTCCTTTCTCGCACTTCCGCTGGTACATCGGGCCGTAATGTAGCGAGTTGAGTTCGAGGTTCCCGTCCCAACAGTAACAATGAACTCTGACCAGTAGTGGAGTGTAGTGCTCTCCTGTAGGGAGCTAGAAACTCTTGTAACTTAGTGAGTGGCTGATTCCGATCCCTTGGCCAGACATCGAAGGCTATGTTTTAAGGTGGATACACTGGGCATTTTTCTGGGTTAGGGCATACAGTGGCGCGACATGATTTTTCGTAAAATGTCAGAAATTCCATAAAAGATCGAACATCGTGAACATTAGACGGTGTAGGTACGTTCAAAATGGCGGCGACTCTTTGTGTAGACCTTGCGATACCATTCCCAGAGATTATGTGTCCCAAGTACCCTGCCAAGTACTGAAAACTTGGTAAACCTCTTGCCAGGAAAGATTGCCGGTCAGAGAACACTTGATCCCGGTCTACAATCTATGTTTTTCTAAAGAAGTGAGCGACTTCCGGGATAGTATTATGTCAATGTTGAACAAAAAGACTTTTCGTTCAACACTGTCCTATTCCGGAAGTCGGTTGCATCTTAAGAAAAACATAGATTGTAGATCGACACAAGGTGTGCTGTGACCGGCAATCTTTCCTGGCGAGAGTTATACGTAAAATTCACGTTTGTCGAGATTGAGACGCAGACCAGCACCTTGAAGTCGCGGGAGAGCGGACTCTAGTCTCGTTCCGAATTGCTCACGCGTACGACAGGAAATACAAGTGTCGTACACCATTTAGTTCATGCAATTGCAATACACCATCAATGTACTTTTGCCAATCAGCTGAACTCACTCCAAATATTAGTCTTCTTACCCGGAAAAGTTCACAATGGGTGTTTATTGTCCTCGAATATCTAATTTAGCAAAAACACTTACCCCTTTCGAAACAGGCGATCTTTGGAATCGAGTACTGTGGAACTACCATTTGAAGGTTGATAGTGTGACAATAATTCGCACAGATACGTATCCCGTTTTTTTTCAATCTCTGGCACTATTGGTGTGGCGTAAACACTTTGGGAGTTCTATTGCCCCTTGTTCAACTAACCGTTCGAGTTCGGCATCGACGCAAGCACGTCGGCCTGAGGCACTGAACGGGCCTTTCGAATACAGCCACAGCATCGAGTAAGAGTAACAGATGCAGCGTAATTTGCCTTCTCTATTTCCAACGCGAAAACTTGCCGGAATTGGGCTCGTAGCTTCGAAATTTCTTCCTTGGTTAAGTGCTGCACTGGAAGTTGCACCTGAAGTAGGTACCTGAGTACACTCACGTCTCATAATAGAAGCGCATGACTCCGCGAGAATGTAGATCGGTAGGTCATTGGAATTCGCAGTTGCAGCTCCCACGGGAATGATAGGTCGTGTTTGAGTAACTGCGGAATGTCGTAGAAGTTGGAGGTAACGCCCATAATGCTGACTGGAGAACCAGATTCCAATTCCAGTCTTGCATCTTTGTTACAGATTTTATGTATGGCTTGAGATGAACATCTTTCCGGATTAAGTATTATATATCCATAATGTCATTTACATTATGCACATGGCGAGTAGATGGTTTAGTTTGCATCGCAAGCTTCTTTCTCTTGCAGACACTTTCAATGTGCCCCGCTTTGAAACAGAAAGAACATGTAAGGTTTGTTTCTGAACAGGAATTAGATTTATGGCCCTTTTCCCCGCACTTATAACATGTCCATGCTGTTGGTTGATCTTCACCACGCAATATGTTGACTGTGTAAGACAATTTGCAGTTGGAGGAAAACTTTTGCTTGGTATGTTGAGGTTAAGCCGTTTTTTCGACTAATTTCACCGTACATAGGCGATAAAATATACGTAGAACGTTCTAAATATCTGACGCGCTCGAATAAATCCCTTCCGTACAGCCTCCCACACCATGCAAACCGGAAGATTAACATACCTTCAATATCAGAGATACGTGGGGCATATATTCGTACACTATCAATATCTGACGCCCTCGAGTATTTTTATGTGACTATTTTCCATATACATTATAAAAAAAGTGTAAACGCACGCTCCCTACCGGTGGAGGGATGTACATCACATAACTTTGTTTCTTTCTACCATCTAAGTTACAAAGTTCAATAGGTCCCTACGACGTAAATCCCCATTTAGCATGGTTCGGTTAATCACATCGGTTCCCTCCTACTAACTAGTTTAGACGATTGTTTCACCGGCTTGTGTTCTGGGTCTACGAGGTAAGCCTGTCCGTGTTACATACTAGACATGTCTTCTCGTTTGGGTACTTATCCTTAAAATGCCCAACTCTCACACAGATGACGCATTTGTTTCTTGTTTCTGTCTCTCCTCCTTTTGTGAGTTCCTAGCACATCGCGCATTCGGCATTTATTCATTTATATTCTCTTGCGTACTTGCCATTTAGTGATCTCTATCCAGATACTGGTGTCCATCTTCCATTTCCTGCATTTCGGAAGCAGAAGTGCGACGGACCTTTGTCTGTTCTCGGCTACTGTTATTTATGTCACATCTACTACTTGGTCCTCTTTTGTTTCTGCTGCCGTTACCGTTTGGAAGTTGACGTTTTCACTGCGCTCTTGTATTTGGATTCTTCCTATGTCCTCGTCTTTAACCCTAGCTTTGCATTTGGATTATCCTGTTGTTCATGGTATATTAATTTATGTCCGTTCCTCCTCCTCGTTCCAGCTACATTCAATATGGGCTATTCTCGGCGATTGAAGGAGCTGTTCTACCCCCATCCTCATCCCTTGTTGTTGAGGTCTTTGAAGCTCACAAAAATAAAGGCAAAATAAAAAAAAATAAAAAAAATTAAAAAAAAAAATATCCACCCACAAATAATCCCGAAACCATTGTTATTTTTATAAGGTGTGTCGCAATCGGAACCTCTATCATACAGTGTGATAGTGACACGAAACAATTTCGCATTACTTATACGAAAGAATGGGAGACTGGGTTTCACGTTTCTGAATTGTTCTAGAGTCAATACACGAGTATCTGAAGTCAATTAATTAAAATTTAAAACATAACTGAAAAGTGTATTTAAATATGTGAAATATTTACGAGGCTATTGATATGATATTATATTCTTTAAAGATTAAAGCATTCGTGCCGGTATTAGCAATTTTTTCTTGAAAAATGCTCTAAAGATGTACACATTGTGGGGTTCATAAAAAAGAGTATTCCTGCAAACGACGAGGTGTGGCTGTAATGTTTGCTTCTGTTGGGAAAATTTCATTACATGCACATCTAAGTCGAGTACTAAAAATATCCACTTTGTGTAGACTGTAGGTACACAACCAGAATTTCGGTTGATTATAAACAGAGAACAATCTAACCCCAAGTATGTACTAGCTCTTGAATGCAGCAATTGTTACATTGCTTGCAAGGCATGAGAATACATAAGAGTATTACGTGCATACACTGTGTATCTGGTATCTCACAAAGAAACAACTAAAATTAGCTTCTTATTTGGAACCGCTCGTAATTTACATTATTTCGGTTAGTGAGTGTATGAAAACTAATCCATCGTTGTTAAATGGCAATTTATACGTATATAAAATGATATAAGTGTGTTCCACCAACACAAAGATACCATATTTGCAGTGATTAAGTCGTTTATTTTCATATTAACCTTAAAATGCTGCAATGATAATGTTGGATGTTGGTAACCCTTCGCCCTCTGTGTGATACATGCCTCCATGTTCTAATTTTCGGTCTCGCTTCATTATATTTACATTTACCTAAATTGCGTTTTTATTTAAATTAATGAGAATTTTTTCGTATATATGCTGCCGTTCTCATTCGCTTCAAGCACGGACAAATGGGACTCACATATTGCATACGTATACGTGCGGATGCCATAAGCTAAATATTAATATACATTTTCTTTGCACACGCTTCGCATGTGATACAAAGCGTCGTTAAAATTGGATACTTAGGACATTTAATTACGAAATTATTATGTCTTGGAGCTTTTACGAGTTATACGGTATTAAAAATGTATATGCAGATTCTTTTAAAACTGTTATTTGTGCAATTGTTATGGTTTCACTTTTCTATATAGGAAATTACGCTTTAAAAACAATAACAACCAATCAAAGTAGTAGCTCTGTCAAGCAGTGAATTGGATTCGAAATTCGCCAGCGCCAAAAAATAAATGGGAAGATAAAAACCTGTAAGCTGATGATGATAACTCTGCTATCGAAACGCTTACGTTTTGATAGGTGTATTCTGTGTTCTTGGTATTTTTGTTATATGCAATAGCAACGCGTTGGGTTTCTCTGAAGTCTCAAGTCTGAATCGTAATAATTGTATTCGTAAGATGTTTAACACCCTACCTATAATGAGTATGAGATTCTCGGCCGTTACATAAATTCCGAAGTATCTTGACATAATTTTGTACGTACTCCACCATTACCCGAGTCACAGAAACAAAATCACACTGGTCCGTTGATGTTCGGTCCATTGTCCATCTGGTAAAAATCTCGTACTGTATTTTTCTCGATGGTTAAACGCTCGCCTGAACAAAAATACCACTGGTCGTCAGTTGCTCGCAGCTGTTCAGAATATGAATTTGTGTAGTCAAACAGAGATCAAACATGGTGTTTGGCCCTCATCTCATGGACCTACACCAAGACTTAAAAACCATCAAAAATTGTCGGGACCGCAAAATAAAATTCCCTTAGAAAGTCCCTCAAAGAAATTATTCTTAGCACACTTTGTATAGATCTATTTTGCCTGTTACTGTATATATTTTCACTTGTAATCCTGTGCGCATGAGTCGCCGAGGTTAGAATTAGCCTGTGCGCACTCGTCGATCAACAATCGAATCGAATACATGATGTCGCCGTACAAAGAGCACAACAAACTTATAGATCATAAAAGATATGTAAATGAATTTTCATTATACTCTCACCGGCAGAGGGAATAGACCGGGAAGGGGGATTTTATGAAGTAAGGAAACTCGAAAACGCATGGAATGTATTGCTCTGTGCAATAGGGTAGGTACAGTCACTACGTCACTCACGAAACACCGGTCCGGAAAAACACTGGCTTGGTAAATAAGATGAGAAAAATTGGTGGTGGCTGCTCGGACGGTAGAAACTTTAAACTTTCACTAAGCTTTTTCTACTCACACTCGAATTAACGTTTTTCTGAATACGGAAAAACCTTTTTTAAAACAAACCACTTTACTTGACGATAACTGAAATCTTTAATTAAGATTGCTCAACTTCTTCTACACACGTTACTTCAAAACCGACGAACAGCGTTTTCAATTAAAGAAATAGAAATAGAAATTAGCGTAAACAAATATGCACCGTCGCGGAACTCGCAGCTAGTAGCAGCCTCGTTTACTCGTTATCTCTAATATTTAAAGAAACACCACCTCTACCATGAAATAAACTCCTTTCTTAAAAAATTTCAAATAACTCACCAATCATATGGAACTCTATAGCGCTAGCTTTCGCTTACCCCGAAAATAACGCGCATATCGTAAAACACCTTATCTGTTTACAGCGATAAAACATGTGCTTTAATTAATTTTCGACTAATAAGATTCGCTTTCTCAAACTACTACTAAACTTTTTTTAAATAATGCAAAGTAATCCTTCCTTGAGAAGGAAGCGGATGACTCAAATTAAACTAGCTAGGCACGACTTGTTGCAATCTCCGTAAGTAGTGAACAAAAATTTCCATGTGTTTCCCAGTACACCCAATGATGTAGAAAAAGGTCAACTTCTCGCAGGACTTCTCGTTTCAAAGTGCTAGCCAAATTACAATAATGGAATCGTGCAAATTCCGAAAGCTCACAAAGACAAGCAAACAAATAATCATACGACGGGCAAAAATCATACGTGCCCAAAATTCGTACTACACTTTCATTCTAGTGTTATTTTTCTTTTCAGAAAATTGTTTGTAATTGCAAATTGTTTATTTAACTGTAAAACGTGAAATTGCATGTTAAAATGCGGGTACATCTGGTCGTCTGCGTTAAGAGATTGGCACGATATTTAATTAACACGCGTTTTTTGTCGCTGTTAGAAGAGATAATGGGAGACGAACGTGTTTAACGATGTGCGTATTGGTTCGACGTAAGTGGGGGCACGTTCTATTGAATCTGGCGTTACCAAGGCTTATTATGTTTGGCTCTTTATTTGTAAATACTGTAAGGAGATTTACTCTACGATGAAAGTGGTGTTTCTTTAAGTACGGCAAGCCTTAGGCGGCTGCTAGCTGGTTCGCGACAGTTGGAAAACGTACGGTTCTTTACGCTATTTTTTATTCGGCCTATTTGATTGATTGAAGACGTAGTTCGTCGTTTTCATAATATTTCTGTATAGAAGAAGGTTAACGAAAGTTGTGACAAAGTTGTTAGAAGTTCAACGTGTGTTGTTCGTATTCAGAAAAAATTAGGCAAGTTAAAGTAAAAAAAAGCAGTTTTAGGGCACTGTGGTGCCTTCTGTCAAGGTTCTGACATTATCAAGGTTAACAGATTACACCGTTTGAACAGCCTCCGGTAATTCCTCATTTCATTCATCAAGTTAATGTTCTTTGTAATCAAGATTTCTGAAGTGATGTGCAAAAGCTGTCAGCGTTTGTGTGTGGAGTTAAGCGCGCTTTTTTTGTCGCAAACCGTTGAACGACCAGATTATTAGAATTACTAAAAGAGAAACACTGTAAGTAATTTTAAGATTGTCTTATATTATTTGTCGACCGTCTGCGTGCGGGGAATTTGTCCAAACAAGCTTTACAATAAATCAATTAATTAGGTATGCGTTTATTCTAACTCATTGCGCAACCCGGATAGAGTTTTCATGTCAGATTTTTCTTCTCGTGTCCAAGAATTGTGTCATGTGTTAATGCAAACCAAATGCAGATATGATTCGTTCAGAACTTCATTATCTCTTTCAACTACCCAGAGATAAACTCAATACTTATGTAACTGACGAAATGGTTCGGAGCAGTAACAAAATCATTTTGGGGTTACCACCATACCATTGTGAACTGAACCCAATTGAAATCATATGGACAAAAATAAAAATCAAGGGCATCTAAAGAAAAAATTGCCATTTATTATATTCAATATTGATTTTTGAAACTTTGTGAAGATGGTTTATAGCATACCAGACAATAATTATGTGGATTTATAGAACTTGGGGTGTAGAAACTTGAATTTATTTTGAGAGATTTATTTTCTGTGAACCCAAGAGACAATATTCAAATTAATTAATACAACAGCCAGATCTCTATTTGTTTTAAGAAGTTATTTTGGATGCATAAAATTGGGCGCTCTTCAGATTTTGTATTTTAAAATTAGAAATAGGGACAAACAATGCACGTAAATCCCTATGTCTACTTCTTAACAAATGGCACTGTGTAAACATATGGATATAATGATTTAATTCAGGTTTCTACCAAGATTTATACTGCGATTCGTTTTTTTCTGGATATATTTGTGTTTTTTTCATAAAATGTTTAGTTCGACGATTTGAAGGCATAACTTCGTTACCTTTTTTAGAAATGTCTTTCTTAAAAGGGAGACAAAGCTTTGTTCGAATCATAGAATTGAACAAGTAAATCCCGAAATATAGGCTTGTTTTTTAGTATTGCTGTTGCCGATTGTATACAAATGTAGGTCCAGTAACAAAACAAACCACTATGCTACTGCCTACGATATTCGATAATTTGTTTAACAGTGAATCAATTGCCCTCACCCTAATAATACAGTGGGCATTGCATAGGGCGGTGTAGCTCATTTTCTCACAATTTTCATAGTACCGCTTCTACGCAAGTTTCGCAAAAAGTATTGAGCAATAGCAATAGATGAATCATAACAAATATAGTTATCGGACAGATAATTGTGCATAACAATTAGATAGGGAATTCCATTTACGATATTGGCATAAGAAAGTTTTATAAACTGTTATGAAACAGCAAGATTGACCTTTACTGAGATAACTTTATCATTAGCTATTAATTAACAAGTGAAGAATTACCACAGTCAGTATGCAAAGAACACTTGAAGAGTACAGTGTATCTGACCTTCGCATATAGATCACCTTGTAGTATGGAAAAGGGTGAATCATACGTACAATACGGAGTGTTGTCGCAGCAAGGAGCGATAGAAGCTTTAACTAAGCTTAATGGCAGTCTACATTGGAAGGAAAATTGCAAAATTCTCGACGTTGGCTGTGGACCCGGTAACGTAACTTATGATTACATTCTGCCTAAACTGCCAAGGTCGACTAAGGAAATTATTGGTATCGACATATCACCTGATTACATTAAATACGCCGAGTTACATTATGGCAAACATCCGATTTTCGCGTACAAACTTATGGATATTGTGAATGGTGATGTGCCGAATGAATATGAGCAACACTTTGATTATGTGGTGTCATTTTTGTGTTTTCAACAATTCAGCAACCATAAGTAATAAATTAATTTTATTTTACTTAACTACATTAATTTGCTATTCGTAGGGCAGCCTTTGAGAAAATCAAAAGAATGTTGAAATCAGGCGGAGAGATGCTATGTTACTTTCCAACAAGTACCAAATCTACCGAATTGTTCACGTTTCTTGCAAAACAACAAAAATGGAACCAATACCTATGTAACTATGAAATGCATTGCAGTCCGTATAAGGATTCTGTTGACGTTGAAAGCGACGTTCGGCGTTTTTTAACTGATATGCAATTCAAAATAGTATTCTTTAACTATGAGGAAAGACACTATGAGTTCATGGACAAAAATTTGCCATGTACGTATTTTCGGTAGAAAACAGACAGTATACCATTTGCACTGACGATACGTATTTTCCTACAGCGGCCGTGCGCGCAATCGCTTATGAAAGTCTAAAAATTCCAGAAGACATGTATCAACAATTTCAAGCAGACGCTATTAAGGCATTTAGAGATTTAAATGTTATGAAGTTTAATGAAAACAACGAGGGATACTATGACTGCTTTTACAAATTAGTTACGTTTCATATTATTAAGCAACCCTAAGTTATAATAATTTAATTTATGTGCAAGCAAATTATAACGCATGAAATATTAATAGTATTTATAATAATCATTTATAATATCATTTTTTCATCAAAAACGTGTGCACTAAATATTTATGTTCTATTTATGCATTGCACTCAATTGCACTCAACTTGCAAATTGAACTTAAACAATCCCATTCGTTCTTTACGAAGAATCACTAATAATGTATGGCCACCATCCTCCCCCACTTTTTCTGGTGCGAGATCGGGCCCCTGGTGAAGGGGATTTCCCCGATGACGTAGCTAATGAGCAACCTTGTTTGTGTTGGTTAGAGTACCTACGGTTATGTACGTAAGGATGACGTAATCTTGCGTGGTTATTATCTTGGCTAAAGTAAAATGGGTTCTTATTTTAGCTTACACTTTAACAGCAACAAGCTTTTTATCATGATTATAGTAACACCTGAAATAAAGGTAGTGTTTGTCTCCGTTCATTAAAAAAATAATCCTTTGACACACGCCCTTTACTCTTCAAATGAATTCTTAAATTGGAAACTGGACGATGATCCATATACATTTCTTCCGAATTTGTAGTAAAATTTTTGTTTTAATTTTAAGATATGGTTTCATTTTTCATCCGAATTCATCTCATGTTTGTTCCTTCGAATATGGTTTACTAATATTTAACACATATCTTTTGTTGCTTGTATTTCTTGTAATTATTTTCCGCTTTGTGACTTAGATACGTTTTGATTTTGACCTTTTTTGAATTTTTTTAAATTTTTTTTAAATTTTCTTAAATCATTAGCATTTTTTTAAAAATTATCCATGGTGTTACACTTTTGAAAAGGGAATTTAATATGCAACTTTATAGATTAAAATCAATTGCTTATACATATTTGCTACATCCCATCTCGTTTGCTAAAAAAATTTCTTTTCTTACTCGACAAGATTTTCAATATTTATGAACCTCACTCTTCTTTTCATATGTTCTATGCCATGGAAAGGATTCCAAAAGTAACTTGGTGGTGGGCTTTTCTTATCATGGGATTTCCTGGGTTTTAGTTTGTTATCTAGGGTGGAATCGCATTTTTAAACAATTTTGTGGGTTGGGTTTTTGGGATTTTAATTCAGTCATTTTGTTTGTAACATTTCAATTTTCCAGTTCACTCTTATTTTCTACTTTGTGATTTCACTTTAAATTTTTTTGATATAAGCGCAAGGTCCACAATTAAAATCTTTCTATTCTCTCTTTGGCCTTACAATCCAAATTTGGGAGTCTTTCAATTTCCCTGATTTTTCACATTTCTCAGAAAGTATTCTTCCTGCAGCGGTTAAAACAGATTGTGTGGCTTAGCTAAATTCTTAATTGGATGTGATTTCGATTTTTTTCTAGGGGAGAAATTAACCACCTTTTGCAAGGCGCGCGTCTACAACGGGTAATCAACCTCGGGCGCCCAAACGTTTCTTAAATCTCGAATTCGCCTTCTCGTGCCGCTAATAGAAGCTCGAGCTAAGATAAGTGCTCTAAAAAAAGAGTACTATTTTGTGGAGGGTTTTTAGCGAAATCCACCAAAATGCGAATTGCGGGTGAACGGGACGCAAATTTCCGTTCCCTATACAATATGGTGATCGGTTGCACGTTGCACGAAGTCGTATAGGATATGGAAGCAGTGAATATTTTTACATATCCTATCCGATTTCGTGATTTGTTGCCCCAGCGGAATATTCGATAACTGCAATCCGTTATGAATCTTGCAATCTCCATTTGCACGTGTCCTACTGATGGCTAGTGTTCACTAAATTAAGTTGGTTTGTCTGCGCTTTGTGCTTTGCTAGTACCTACTTTCAGATTAGTCATTTTTATTTGACATGTGTGACTGTGAGGGCGCAAATAGTACAAATCAGTTTACTATTTTTAGCATATTTGATAAAAAGTGTCAAGTTATAAAAGAATGTGAAGAAAACGGGAAGAAAAATATAGAACCGGAAACAAAATTTAAACCAGAATTTTGCGATGAGGATGCAAATAACTGGATCAAAGAGTATTCAAAAGATAAAAACAAACTATATTGTCCAACAGAATTACAAAGATCCAAAGAAATCGTAAAATATTTCATATTTTTCATTATTTCTTTATCTGTATCGAAAATGTCCTTTAATTGGTTCCAATGTTTTGGAAATGCAAATGAGGATAGTGCAATGTTCACATTACACATAATTGATCAAGATCACAAAATCGGATAGGATAGGTATGTAAATACATTCACTGCTTCCATATCCTATACGAGTTCGTGCAACCGATCGCCTTTTTGTATAAGAGACGGAAATTTGCGAACGGGACGTCGGAAATGGGTACCGACAAAAGGAATATGGTGGAGTCAAAACTGACTAATAGAATACTCGGAGCAGTGACAAAGTGTCGAACCAAAGAAGATACTCACAAAAAGAACACCTCGAATAGTCGTGTCCGTCGGCAGGAAACGTTACTCACAAAGGGAAAATGAAACATACTGCTGTGTTTATTTCGTCCGGCGATGAAATTTTCGGAAATCTTAATTAAGATGGACAAGGGCGGCCTCCTTCTTATGTAATTAACGTTTGTAATTAAATTTTATTAATTTGTCGTTGTTCTATGTAACGGCATGGGGATTATTGTGTCATACGAGAAAGCGGTCAAGGTTGTTTTTGTTTACATTTTTATTTTATTTAACGTAGCATTTCTGGGAATCGTATTTGGTCTTTATCTGTTATCAAATGTAACTGCTTAATTTATTTGACAGATGGATGTGATTTATCGCCTTTTCTGAAATTTTTATTTTTCCTAGAAATTAAGTTTGGATTTATGTCTTAATGTCTGATAACAAATTCATTTATAAACATTATTCCACCTCTATTTTTTAGTCTATTAACATACGTTGAGGGGATAGTCTTTGTTGTCAACAATGTATGGTTGGTTGTTATAATTTTGAGTTTCGGAAGAAGGGTTTTTGGCTTAAATAGGACGTTAAGAAGAAAAGCGTCGCTTTTAGCAAGAGTTTACACCGTACTACGTTTGGTTGAGATTTAAAATCAGCTTTTTGCACAGTCAACGAAGAACTACGTTTCATTGAAATTTAAAATCGGCTTTTAGCGACAGTCAGAGCAGAGTTACGTCTCGTGAAAAATTTTAAATCAGCTTTTTGGTACGTCAGCACCGAGTTACATTTCGTAGACTTTTTGCGAGTTCCATCGTGGATTATTTGTGTTGAAGCCACAGACAGCATTGAAAGTTTTCGCTCAATGTGAGTTTGAAGATTGAAGAATTTTCGTTTGTGAAACTGGAAGCTGAATTCGCGGTTAGCTTTTGTTCTACGTTTTGAAGTTTGAAGTTTTGGCAATCAAAAGTGCTGCAAGGAGAGGTGTTTGTCGGCGCCCCCATAAGTGTGTTTTCAACGTGACTCAGTTTGAAGTTGAGTTTTTTATTGGAACGTCCGAGGAGAGGATACCGCGATTACCCGGTCGTTAGTGCACAGGGTGTCCATTGAAAATTGAAACCTTTTATTTGGATTACAATTCCCGGACAAGTAATGGAAGTAGTTACGTTTTAATTTTAGTCTTTTTGTAATAATTGTTTGTGTTTTTGTGCCATTTTTCTTGTTAGAATTAAATCGTACTTTTGTAATTGTCACATTAATTTTGCATGTGTTTCATTCTAACGACTCCATTTGTAATGACCCTGTGTTTTTATTTGATGCTTGCCCAAGGTCCATTTTAATTATTCAAAATTTTACGGATCAATTTGGAGTATAAAGTATTTGATTTGACCCACTATCTGTTAGAAGTTATCAGGTTAACTGAGAGCAGAATCGAGCCTCTCCTCTGTGCTGGGGAGAAGTTTTGTGCAGTGTTAATAAGTAAAGGGAAAGAGCTAGGTAGGTTTTTGTTTTGGTGTTTTGTGTACGGTTTCTTTGACCTACGAACCAGTCCACACAGGCACACAGCAATATAGACTATGTGTAACAAAGTCTTTGGAGTAACTGAAGTGCCTCAAGATATGAAAAATAAAGTAAATTTAAGCCTATAAGTATTTGTTAGATTTTAGACCAAATTCCCCTTGTTAGGGAGGGAACTCTTAATTCGACACGGTAGGATTAGAAGAGAGCGCCAAGACTAACGAGTGATAAACCGACAATTTCCGCCCATTTTAGAAAAGACTCCCTAACCACCTTGCTTTACATACTCATTTTTCTAGGCTAGTTTAGTTCAGTAAGCACAGTTCTAAAGATACAGTCCACTTAATATAGCACAGTGTAAGGTTCTAATAAAGGAAAAATCGTGAAAAGCTACTTCGTTCTTATTTCCAACCAACTACCCAACTAAATTTGCTGGATTGAACGCCCTTCATTTTCTCATAAGGTAAGTCTGTAAGATCTTGTTTGAATTGAAATATTAACAGGTGCCTGCGAGGTGACACGGAAATTCTTCCTTTACAATAAACTGGTACACAGGGAGCGACTTTTATAAATGCACAGTACTGAAAGCTAATACCTTTTGGTCATTTTATGCATGTGTAGACCGTAAATTAGGATACTGGTATCGTTTTGTCAAAATTTGCGTCGTCGATTGTGTTTCAGCTTTCTGTCTCGAGTAGATCGCGATGGAAATGTCTTCGTGTTTTGGGTAATTTACTTGAACTTACCACATGCATTTCAAAATAATTTCGGTACGGTTAACTTAACGCCAACGTAGTATGTTTCATTTACAAAATAGAAAACAGCAGTCGCTCCAGAGCCAACCTTTGAGGGGCAAAACGGATTTCCACTAAAGCGGAACATTCAGCGGTGTGGAGAAATAAACAAAACAAATCGCATTGATTGATTATAGACAAAACAAAACCCTTTTCACTGACATATTTATTAAAGGGCCGCCATGAATGTCTGTTTAACCATACAACATGCTCGTCTTTGGTTTCAATAAATCCGTTTGAAACCGCAGCATAACGTAATGCTATTAGGTTAAATCAATCTACATATATAGATAAAATCTAACTCAGATTTTGAAAACGCAATCGACATAAATCTCAGAGAATTGGATAAATCACGGCGCTTTGAAGTCGATCGTCGATATACTAAAGCAGCTAGCAGTAATCGCAACAGACAGCGAACTAACTTCTCTGTTCAAACAGTGGTCACGGTACGCCACCCTCATGCTTTTAAAGGCCATATCTTTACAAGCCTTGCCTGTAGCCGCCCATTTCTCTTAGATTATCCTCCTTTAACTTATAATTACTTCACCTAAGTAACTAATCTTTACAACTTTTACAGGCAATAGAACTGATTGATATAACCCATTCTCTCTGATGCAGAAACTCGATTTTAAGTTTAGAATACTGAGGCGCAGCGCGTAAATTGTTAAAATATTTATTTATATGTTAATAATCACCTGTTTATTAAAAAAATTCTTTGAGGTACACATTTTTGCCACTCTCACCGGATGCCACAAATACCGAAGGGTTTTTATGCTAACAAATGTTAACAATTTCAAGCAATATACGTAAGGGGCCATTAAAATTCCTGTACATTTCATCGTGGCCCGTGCAAAAAAAATTGTGTTCCATAAATGAAGGTAAAAGAAAATAGTCGCAGCATCCTTCTGTTACTTCTTCCTCGAATTTTCTCTAAAGAATGCAGCTCCCAGCGTTTATTTAACGACCACATGCGTAATTTCTACCTCAGTACATTTTACTTTTCACATTAAAAAGAAACGTGGTTAGTTAGGGAGTCAAATCCGAGTATTGCAGTAGTCCGACGGCATATTGGTACTTCAGAAGAGATCCGGAACACTGAAGAAACTTCATATTCATTTATTTACTTTCATAATTTTACCTTAAAACACGGAAGTCGTAACCAAAATTTTCATTCTACTAAGAAGCCAACAATAATGACAAATTGACTTATTATTTGTAGATCTACTATTAATCTCCTTCTTTTACGATGCTTCCTGTTCATCTTTCCCATAGAGTCCGTTAACCCCCCCCCCCCCCCCCCCCCCCAATTGAGAGATTTGATGGCTTTGATGGCGCAAAGTTATTTTTTTACGGCGCATTTTCGCGCATACCTCAGAGTACAATTTCGTATGAAAAGATGTTAAAAAAAAGTAACTTTTAAAACCGTTTAGTTGGCCCCCCCACTTTTTGAAAATTTGTCACGGCTTAACCGTAATGGCGCTAGCTTTAATTCAAGTG